>NW_024080876.1:1372225-1422596 GCF_003009895.1 Hyaena hyaena
TTTTGTATTTGCACTTTTTCTAATTTTTTGAAATAGGCCTGGAATGCAATGTACTTTCCTCTTAGGACTGCCTTTGCCACATCCCAAAAGTTTGGATTGTTGTATTTTCATTTTCGTTTGTTTCCATATAGTTCTTAATTTCTTCTCTAATTGCCTGATTGGCCCATTCGTTCTTTAGTAGGGTGTTCTTTAACCTCCATGTTTTTGGAAGTTTTCCAGACTTTTTCCTGTGATTGATTTCAAGTTTCATAGCATTATGATCTGATAGCGTGTATGGTATGATCTCCATTCTTTTATATTTATTGAGGGCTGCTTTATGTCCCAGTATGTGATCTATCTAGGAGAATGTGCCATGCACACTTGAGAATAAAGTGAATTCCATGGCCTCAGGATGTAGAGTTCTAAATGTGTCTGTCAGATCCATCTGGTCCAATGTGTCATTCAAGTCCATTGTTTCTTTAGTGATTTTATGTTTAGTTGATTTATCCATTGCTGTAAGTGGGATATTAAAGTGCCCTGCTATTAGCACATTTCATCCATAAGATTGTTTCTGTTTGTGATTAGTTGTTTTATGTATTTGGGTGCTCCTGTATTCGGTGCATAGACATTTATAATTGTTAGATCTACCTGATGGATATACCCTGTAATGATTATATAATGTCCTTCTTCATCTCTTGTTACTGGCTTTACTTTAAAGTCCAGTTTGTGTGATATAAGTATGGCTACTCCAGCTTTCTTTTGACTTCCAGTAGCATGACTGATATTTCTCCATCCCCTTACTTTCTATCTGAAGGTATCCTCAGGTCTAAAATGAGTCTCTTGTAGACAGCAAATAGATGAATTTTTTAAAATCAATTCTGCCACCCTATGTCTTTTGATTGGAGCATTTAGTCCATTTATATTCAGTGTTATTATTGAAAAATGTGGGTTTAGAATCATTGTGGTCTTTGTAGGATTCATGCTTGTGGTGGTGTCTCTAGTACCTTTTGTTCCTTGGAACATTTCCCTCATAGAGTCTCCCTTAGGGTTTCTTGTTGGGCTGGCTGGTTTAGTGATGATGAATTCTTTCAGTTTTTTTTATTTGGGAAGACCTTTATCTCTCCTTCTGTTCTGAATGACAGGCTTGTTGGATAGAGTATTTTTGGCTGCATATTTTTTTCTGTTCATCACATTGAAGATTTCCTGCCATTCCTTTCTGGCCTGCCAAGTTTCAGTAGATAGGTCTGTAACTACTCTGATAGGTTTCCCTTTGTATTTTAGGGCCCTTTTATCCCTAGATGCTTTCAGAATTCTCTTTTTGTCCTTATATTTTGCCACTTTCACTATGATATGTCTTGCAGAATATTAATTTAAGTTATGTCTAAGGGGAGTTCTCTGTGCCTCTTGGATATCAATATCTGTTTCCTTCCCCGCATTAAGGAAGTTCTCTGCTATAATTTGTTCCAGGACTCCTTTAGCACCTTTCCCTCTCTCTTTCTCTTCTGGAATTCCTATGAAATAGACATATGTTCTGCTTGATTGTATCACTCAGTTCTCAAACTCTTTTTTTGTGCTCCTGGATCAGTTTATCTCTCATTTCCTCAGCATCCTCTTTTTCTATAATTGTGTCTTCTAATTCACCTATTCTCTTCTCTGCCTCTTCAATCCATGCATTGGAAGCCTCCATTTTATTATGCATCTCATTTGTAGCATTTTAAAATTCATCACAACTATTTTTAAGCTCCTTAGTCTTTATAGTGATAGCTTCTCTGATGTCTTCCATGCCTTTTTCAAGCCCAGCGATTAATTTTATGACTATTGTTTTAAATTCTTGTTAAGTTATTTTGCTTATATCTGTTTTGGGCAGTTCTTTAGCTGTGAATTCCTTCTGGAATTTATTTAGACGAGAGTTCCTCCATTTCGTTATTTTGGCTAGCTTTCTGTCTCTTGTTAATTTTAAAAGCTTGTGATATACTCTGTACCTGTGAGTACTGCTGTATTAAAGAAGGCTCTTTGACTCTTCAGGGCCTGTCCTTTCAGGAAGTGTTCTTTGATTTTATTTCCCTACTCATAGTGGTATTTGGGACTCTACACCATGTGTACTTTTACTTGTTTCTTAAGGTAGCACTAGAAAGGAAAACAGACAGGGAAACACACAGGGAACAAAGGCACACAAATGCATAGACAAAACTAACAAACACATAAACTTAAAGGGAAAAAGAAAAAGAAAAAAAGAAGGGGGAAAAAGAGGAAGTAGGAGAAACAAATCATAAAAATAAAAATAAAAAATAAATAATAAAAAAGAAGAAAAAAATGAAAAAAGGAAAACCCCAAAAGACAGAGGACAGTCTAAAGGCATAAAACCAGAATTACCAGCTACAAATAAAGAACAGGGTGTCTGAAGTACTGATGGAAGGGCATATACAAAGTGAGAAATGACAGGGCAGGGAGGAAGCGAAATTGGAAGAGAAATGACCAAGCAGAGAGACTAAAAGGCTTAATTCAGAGAGAGAAAGAGGAGAATATCGTAGGAGGCAAGGAGAAAGAAACTAAGATAATGTTACTCAGAGAAACTATATAGTCTGATTACTCCAGAGAGAGAGCAGAAGAAATGTAGCAACTGAGGTATAGAATATGCATCTAGAGAATGGATTAAATATGACTGTTTAAGCAAATCAGAGACCAGAGTGCCCAGTCCTGCAGAGGGGAGGGATACAAATGAGACAAGGGAAAATATATCTGAATAGAAAGAATTGATCTCGAATTAATCACGGTAGTGCATCCATGTTGGTTTTGTCCTGGGCTACGGTTAAAAAAAAAAAAAAAGAAAATGCAGCTCTCTAGGAGGGGTGGGTGTAGTTTGGTGTAGGTGGGTCTTAGCCTCCACTGTGTACCTATGGCCGCTCCCTGAGGTCCCACCTTGGTGGTTGTGGGGATAAAATGGCATCACCCTAGTCCCCTCTCGAACCAAGCATTACAACTCACTCTTTTGGGTCTGATCTCCCTGTGACGTGGGCATAGCCAAGGTGGGCTGTGCTCTATATCCCAAGCCATGCATTGTATCCAAATCTTAATCCCTGCCCCCCATTGACACTGCCGGAAATATAAACCTGCAGGTTGAGTCCCTCCAAACAGTTTCAAACTGGCTGCCTTCCCACTGGGGATCTAGCCAAGCAGCGGAGTGGCTTCAGGTGCGCCTTTCCCCTGCGGGTGAGCTGGCGAGCAGAGGAGCGGTTTCTCCCAGCGTTGCCTGGGACCAGTGGGTCCTGCTCAAGGTCAGCGGCACCGCTGGAAACTGGATCCCTCTGTGTCCTGAGGTGTTTCTCTTCTCCAGAGACAGGGACAGTTCCTTGAGCAGTTTCAGCCACTCTTTCTTTTCCCCTTGACTCACTGCAGCTCCCCGTAAAGGGGGCTCCCTCCACACCCTCCTTGTCTCCGGTCCTGGCCTGTTTTAATCTTCCCCATTTCACACTCATGCTCTAAGATTTTCTCAGCAGAGTCTGTCTTCTTTTCCTCCCAAACTCCTGGATTTTGTAAGGGTTCCTATGGCTTCAGGCCGCCTCCGTGTGAGAGATGGGGGCAAGTGAAATGTACGGAGCTCCCTACTTCACCGCCATCATGCTTCCTTCTCCCGATGCTTTTCCTTCTCTCATTGACCAAAGAGCTGCAAGGCAGTCCAGGAAACATTTATTCATAGTGGCCATATACCCTGCTGAAAATCAGGGCCCATTGTTGAGCAACCAGAAGAGAATGGTTATTATGTAAAAAAAAAAAAAAAGAAGAAAAGAAAAGAAAAAAGAAGAAAAAAAGGCAGCTATAGTGTTTTCTTACATACAATACATTTCTTATTGCCTAAGAGAATACAAATTCTATTTCAGATCATCTTTATTTTTTTTTCTTGTGAGGGGACTCTTATGGTGCCATCCAACCTCATCATTCTGTTCCGTTTTTATCTAGCCCAATGTTGAAGATCTCTCTGCGGTAACCTTTCCTGTCCATCTGGCTCCGATATGGCTTCTTATAGCGTAGAAATGTAAAAAAAACAAAAAACATTATAAATACGTTGAAACATGAGATAAAAGAAGACTTTCATCAATGTTTTACTTGTAACTGTAATCAGACACTCCTTGGCAGCATTGCACAGATTGTCTGACTTCTCATGGGAGTAAGTTGTTTGGTTAGACTAGCAAAAAGACCCTGGGTCTGCCTCTGTCTTTTCTCTCATAGAATTTTGCTAAAAACGGTAAAATGGAGGCAGAAACAGCAGAGTCAAAAAACACCAAGAATATAGTTTTTCTTTTTTCCAGACCACCTTCCTGGTCACTGTAGCACTGATTATCGTGTTGTTCTCCCACCAAGTGATATCTGGATTAATATTTTTATCTCTGCAAAACAGGGCACTAGGATTTTATCTTCAATACCTGAGCTCTTGAAATCTATCTCTACTGTGATCTGGATGTGAGGAATCCATAGACAATGTTTGGCTCCAAAACAAAATTGCTTCTTCTGCCACCTGCACCAGCATGATCATGGCCTACATTTACCTCCGGACACAAACAACACTAATCAGACCCTGGGCTTCCTGCTTCAACTGCCTTGGAGAAAAACATGTCCATTTCTAGACTTGTCACCTGAAATGGGGGTCTCTGCTTCAAGGGCTATCGTCTTGCCTTCCAAAATCTCTAGTGGGTGTGTCTGGTGGCTCAAAGTTTTGTCAGTGTATCAAACTGTGTCTGTCAGGTTGTTTGGATAATGTAATAATTGAGTCTCCAGGCTTTAGCATCCAGTAAATTTTGTTATTGGGGGTTAAAATGGTATTGAGTGACTTGATTTTTAATATCTGCCAAGAATCCAAGACAGTGGAGTCATGGTACAAAATATATTAATTCTGTGTCTGGTGACAGCTACAGCTATAGTATATGTTGTGAGACAGAGGAAGGCAGAGAAGATAAAATGACAAGAAGAATATCTTGCTTTGAAATAGAATTAGAAGGGGTGCTTGGGTGGCTCAATTGGTTAAGTGTCCGACTTTGGCTTAGGTCATTATTTCGAGATCTGTGAGTTTGAGCCCCGCATCGGGCTCTGTGCTGACAGCACAGAGCCTGGAGCCTGCTTCAAATTCTGTGTCTCCCTCTCTCTCGAGCCCGCCCCCAATCATGCTGTGTCTCTCTGTATCTGTCTCTATCTCTCAGAAACACACACACACACACACACACACACACACACACACACACACACAAGAAATAAATAGAATTAGAAGAGTGGGAGAGTGGGGAGGTAGAATGATTAACTAGACCAAATTACCCACTGCAAAAAAAGTCATTCACTTTTCTTTCATTTGTTCTTTCTCTCCCCATTCTTCTTTTTCTTTTTCTCTATTTTTTTTCTTATTTTTATTCCCTTTTCTTTATTCTTTTAGGTTATTTTTCTTAATAACAATGTATCTTATTTATGTTATTAATAGCAATACATGTTATTATCCTATATCACAGGAATTTTATGGAATTCCTGAGACATTTATAGGAAGTTAATACCTATTCTTTTCAAACTGTTCAAAAAAATAGAAATGGAAGGAAAGTTTCCAAACTCATTTTATGAATCCAGCATTACCTTGATTCCAAAACCAGACAAAGACTCCCCTAAAAAGAAAACTTATAGGCTAATATCCCTGTAGTACTTCTGTATTCCAAGATATCAGTAATTCAAATTCAACTGTACTTGAAAAGAATTATTCACCATGATCAAGTGGGATTTATTCCTGGGCTGCTAAACAGGTTCAGTATCCGCAAATAAATCAGTGTGATACAGCACATTAATAAAAGGATAAGAACCATATGATCCTCTTAATATAAAGTTCTGTGGTAAAGTTTCAAACTGATTCATTTTAAAAATTATATGCAAAACAAGATAAATCATTTTTAGATAGTTACTGAGTAATATTAAACCAATGGTGGGATTAAGTTTTTTTAACTTTTAATCTGCTTGTTTTTGGTGTTTTACATTACACTAAACTGTTTATGACTTCCTATTACCTAATAGTTATCCATTGACACCTCATGTAATACTGGCTTATGGGAAGGCTCTTACCTTGAAAATTTATGACATCCACTCTCTTCCTTTCTCTCTTTATTTTCTTTTATTGTTCTTCATGTTAAATTCCAAAAATTAGAAAAGGGAAAACAGTTTTTAAATAATTGACACATTAAAAAATTTTTTGTAATATTTATTTTTGAGAGGGAGAAAGAGAGAGAGAGAATAGAAGGGGCAGAGAGAGAGAGAGTGGGAGACACAGAATCTGGAGCAGCCTCCAGGCTCTGAGCTGTCAGCACAGAGTCTGACGTGGGGCTCAAACTCACTAGTGGTGAGATCAAGACCTGAGCCAAAGTTGGACACTTAACTGACTGAGCTACCCAGGCATCCCAAAAAATCTTGTTTTTGATTTTCTGAAATATACCTGAGAAAATCATTGAAAACCTGAGGCTCTTCCACTAAGGAAATCATTATAATCTTTAGTACATGCTCTCTAACACTGTCAGTATGGTTTATTCTGAATAGTCAAACATATGTCAAGCATTTTTTTAGCTTCTAGAACACTTAAAAAATTAAACTTCATGGAATGAAGACTAATTACATACTTTAATACTTTTATAAGCATTTAAAAAAGATACTGCCTAGAATTCATTGTTCATTTTAATTTAAAACATATTTTTGACCCTTTGTCCTAAAGGCATTGTCTTCTCAGGCAAATGTCTTAGAGAAATGTCATTTGGCAAACATAAAGTTAGCTCTAAAAAATCCTTTATTTTGTGAATTTATTTTCCTTTCAAATTCTTTTACTACTTTTTGTTCACTGACACAAAAGACTGAACAATGACATGAAATAATATATTGCTCCCTGGAGAATTACTCATTATCTGTTAGACATTCATCAAGTGCTATTAAGTATTTAAAAATGCAAAAAGCATAGCTAGTTAGTGACAAAAGCTTTCATATAATTAGTAGAATGAATATAATAAGTCGAAAAAATCTGTCTCCATGAAGAGAACGTCTTTGGGAAAATGTAAAGACTGAAAAAAGTATAACTACCTTATTTATTCTTCCAGCTATACTGTTTTGAATGGAGTAGTGGTTAAAATAAGACCCAGTTGGATTGTATCAAAATACTGACATATCTAAGTGTCATCTTCTAGACTCTGACAGTCTTAATGGTACAGAAAGTGGGTTGGGAAAATACTGGTATTTGAAGTGAATATTCTTTAGTTACAGGCTTACATTATAATAAGAATAACACCATTAGGTTTGTGTTCTAGGCCAGAATGAGAAAATAAGGGAATAAAAGTTCCTGATGATAAAGAAAAGAATGTAGGGGAGAAAAGACTGTTATTTTAAAGATGTTCTTAAAAGATGGAGTTGGGTATTTCATATTCTTTTCTTTTTCAGGATAGCCCTCGTGGTATCTCATGTTAGTCCTTTTGGTGCTGTGACATTTGACAATAATGTACCTTAGTTAGGTTTATTTACAGATATGTATTTCCCTTTAGGTGCTCAAAATTGCATGAGGATATTCTATTTTCTTCTGACTTTTTCTTTATAAATAAGTACTCCCAATCAAAGGAAGAAACAATTTATACTGTTTTAGGTTGCTTGAAACAATGATTTATTCTATCTAAACATATTCTGGGGGAAACCCAGGTTTGGATAGAGATAAAATGTCAGGTTTAAATCCTAGTTTATTTCCTACTGGCTCTGTAACATTTGCAAATTGCCTGTCATTGAGACTGCGATTGTTCAGCTTACATAGGGATCATGATATCTAGATTTTAAGGTTGCTTTGACGGTTAAAGGTGATAGCACAGAGGGGAGTGCCTAGCATAAAATCTTCATAAAAAAGGTAATTTTTTCTTTTACTTCATTTGTGCGGCTCTTGAATTTTCATTTCCCTTAATACTGTAGATAAATATTTCAGAGTTGAGTAATCCCTTTTTAAGCAACGGAAGGAGTTTGAGAGGCACAAACTCAATAAGTAGTTTTATTTAGTGAAAAATGCCCTGTAATTGTGAATTATTACTGCAAAAAAAAAAAAAGTTATCTGTATTATTGATGACTCAGCAATAGTAAGCCTTCATCTGGAGATGTCTGCTGTCATTCATAACTGTAAATGAGCTGAATGTCTCTACATGTAGTGTTATCTCAAATGCTGTTGTAACCCCCACTTCCAGGGTTATAAGTATGTTATGTATGAGCATCCAGGACTGTAATACATTTTGTAGTATGAGGAGGAATGCTTGTGTCCCCTTCCCTAATACCACTCTACAGATTTATAGTCTCTCTGCCTGACATATATCCTCTTCATATCCTATTTTTGTCTTTTGAGAGAGAGAGAGAGCGTGAGTGTGGGGGAGCATGGAGAAGGGGCAAAGGGAGAGGGAGAGAAGGAATCTCAAGCAGACTTTGTGCCTGACGCGGGGCTCAATCTCACGACAGTGAGATAATGGCCTGAGCTGAAATCAAGAGTTGGACACTTAATTGACTGAGCCTCCTTGGCACCCCTCTCTTCATATCTTTTTGATTTAGCTATTGATTATTAGGACTTAGAAAACTACTTATTATTTTAAGCTGTACCTGTATGTACCTTATTAATTAGTTGGTGCTTAACATTACAGAAACTCATATTTTGTAATTGAGAAAATATTATTTGCATTATCATTGATGTTATAATACAAAATAAGAGTTAGATCCTAATCTGGTTTATATATCCTTACCTCATAGATCTTTAGACCCGAATTCTACCATTGGGAAGTTAGTTTGAGAAACAGTATTTTTGATCAATGATTTTCAATATATTGAGAAACATGAACATGGGTCTTTTCTTGGGTTTTATTATGCTTTCCTTGAAATAAGGTTGAACACATGACCTACTAGTGTGGTCCATTCTTAGGGTGACTTGTGTTGCCTGGCTTGTGTAGGAGAACTGGTCAAATTAATTTGTATGAGCAACTTCTAATTTGAATCAAGCAGTGATGTCATATATACTTGGAGGAGCACTCTAAGGCTTTAAGACCTTTTCTAGGCTCAGTAAGTGTGATTTTGTTGATGTGAAACAATGACCATCATGGATGAAAAAGGAAGAATCACTCCATATTTTCTATCCCTTCTCTAGGGTAGTATGACTCCTAGATGCAGCAAGTTTACTCATGTAGACTATTTGTAGTAATGCAGTTGTGACACTAATTACCTAGAGTTACTGTAGACTTTACGAATTAAGTGCACAGACTATTTTCACCTTAGACACCAACTATAGGTTACAGGGTTCCCAGGCCATCCACAGTTTTAACCAACTGGCTCCAAACTTGGTGTTCCCGCTACCTTCTCAGATTTGATAATTCACTAGGATTACTCATAGAACTCAAGGTAGTACTATACTTATGATTATAGTTTTATTACAGAAGACTCAAGTGAGGGCAAGCCAAAAGAACGGATGCATTGGACAAGGCCGGGGAGGATCCTGATTATAGAGCCTCTGTGCTCTCTCTGTGGAATCAGGAGATAGCTGCATCTGGGCACACTGATGTGTTAAACCAGGAAGCTCACCTGAGCCTCAATACCTAGAGCTTTTTTGGAATTTTATTACATAGTCATGATCGAATCATTTATTACATGTCATCAAATTCAATCTTTAGCCTTCTCTCTTCTCCCTGGAAGTCAAGCTGATGTCACCCCAACATTCTAATCTCATGGTTGGTCTTTCTGGCATGCCCAGCACCCATCCTGACACTACCTAAGGACCTAGCATGAGTCATATCATTAGCTTAAACTAAAAAGGGGTCCACCCCCTTTTTATATAAATAACAAATGTACTCTTGTTACTGAGAAAATTCCAGTGGTTTAAAAGCTGTGTCCAAGGAACCTGAGATATAGACTAGACACATTCTTTACTGTATAATACTAGCACTTAATTATTTGCAACATGGTATGGCTATGGATAATAGAATTAAACACAGTATTAAAAAAATCAAAGTAAGAGTCAAATAAAATTTAGTTAATTATAGGACACAAAAAGAATATGCATGGACTTTGAAGTCAGACCTAAATTTGAATTCTTGTTCTAATATATACTTTGTGGTGAAATTGTCACTTATTCTATATAACTCTTAGTTTATTCATCTATAAAATAGATAACACTAATATCCATTTATAAATATTGCTCTAGAAAATATAGTACAGCCATGTTCAGGTACCTATTTAAATATTATGTGATTAATTTAAAATAACTTGCTTATTCCTTTTAAATTTTTAAATTTTTTGAGAGGAAGAGAGAGTCAGCAGGGGAGAGGGGCAGAGGGGGAGAGAGAGAGAGAGAGAGAGAGAGAGAGAGAGAGAATCTTAAGCAGGTTCCACACTCAGTACTGAGCCTGACATGGGGCTCAATTCCACAACCCTGGGATCATAACCTGAGCTGAAATCAAGAGTCAGACGATCAACCGACTGAGCCACCTAAGTGGCCCAATGGTGATTAATTTTAATGTCAACTTTGCTAGGCCATAACGTATCCAGTTATATAAAGAAACATTATTCTGAATGTTTCTGTGAAGGTGTTTTGGATGAGATTAACAGTGAAATTTCTGAATTAGAGTAAAGCAGACTGCCTTTATCAATGTGAGTGAACCTCATCTAACCAGTTCAGGGTCTGAATAGAACAAAAAGACTGGCTTCTCCCAAGCAAGGGAGAATCCTCCAGCAGACTTACTTCAGACTTCATTTTCTTTTTTCTTTTTTTTTTTTTTTTATTTTTTTGTATGAAAACTTTTATTTTTTTATTTTTTATTTTTTTTCTAATAGTTTATTGTCAAATTAGTTTCCACATAACACTCAGTGCTCATCCCCACAAGTGCCCTCCTCCATGCCCATCTCCCCTCCCCCCAACATCCATCAGTCCTCAGTTTTTGTCAGCATTCAAGAGTCTCTCATGGTTTGCTTCTCTCCCTTTCCCCCACCATTTCCCCCCTTCTTCTCCCCCTTGTTACTCCGTCAAGTTCCTCCTAATCCTCCTATACGTGCAAACATATGGTATTTGTCCTTCTTTGCCTGACTTATTTCACTCAGCATAACACCCTCAAGGTCCATCCATGTTGCTACACATGGCCAGATTTCATTGCTTCTCATTGCCATGTAGTATTCCATGGTATAGATGAACCACATCTTCTTGATCCATTCATCTGTTGATGGACACTTAGGCTCTTTCCATGTTTTAGCTATTGTGGAGAGTGCTGCTATGAACATTGGGGTACATGTGCTCCTATGCCTCAGCATTTCTGTATCCCTTGGGTAAATTCCTAGCAGTGCTATTGCTGGGTCCTAGGGGAGTTCTATTGTTAGTTTCCTGAGGAACCTCCACACTGTTTTCCAGAGGGGCTGTACCAGTTTACATTCCCACCAACAGTGTAGGAGGGTGCCCGTTTCTCCACATCCTCGCCAGCATCTAGAGGTCTCTGATTTGCTCATTTTAGCCATTCTGACTGGTGTGAGGTGGTTTCTCAGTGTGGTTTTGATTTGTATTTCCCTGATGAGGAGGGATGCTGAGCATCGTTTCATGTGTCAGACTTCATTTTCAACATTGGCTCTTCCTGGTCCTTTAGCAGAGAGCCTTTATACTCAAACTAGAACATTGGGTCTTTTGGGTTTTCAGCCTGCCTGACCAGATTCTGGATATGTAAACCTCCAAAATCATGTGAGTCCAATTCATTCACACACACACACACACACACACACACACACACACGCACACACACGCACATTCCTATTGTTTCTGATTCTCCAGAGAACCCTGACTAATATAAATACACCTTTTTAAATTATTAATTTTTTTTACAATCACTGTTAATCCACTGGAGGTATTCCATGTGAAACTTACTTCTCATCCATAAGTCATTAGGTCATTGATCTCTGGATAAATGTATAGCTGAAAAGATGTCATTTGTGAATATGCCAGCATTCTAGAAGTCATATCTGACATTACAGTGATAAGCTGGGAAATCACCTACTTAGAATGTTTGGCAGATATTTTAGACTCCGTGAAAGATATATCATTAAGCAATCTGATTAGAAGAAAGAAAAGGTTGAATAGCTTCACAAACAAGATTGATGATAAGAAAGGAAATTGTAATTACACAGGAGTCAAGATTTCAATCCAAGCATTCTGGCTTCAAAGGTCAAGTTAAAAGTAGAGGATTAGACTTTCAGTTTTGGCTCTGACTTTTAAAAAGCTTGTAAGTTGTCACACCCATCTTATCCTGACAATGTAATTCTGAAAGAAGTCTAGGGCCTTCTGTGCAACAGAGGCCTACAATCTAGGAAGATAACTTTATCAGTGTGTGGGTGCAGAACTTTGGGTAAAGGACAGTCTTCTCACTGCAGGCCCTCTGTCCTTCCTGTCTTATCTAAAGTGAGTGAGCACTTACTTCATAGACCAGAGACATAAAGCCACCAAAAGGCTACTTTTTTAAGTTTTTTTTAAAGCTTTATTTATTTATTTTGAGAGAGACAGGGACAGTGTGAATGGGGGAATTCTCTCTCTCCGTCTCTCTCTATCCTGTGATGTCAGCACAGAGCCCTGTGTGGGGCTTGAACTCGTGAAACCATGAGATCATGATCTGAGCTGAAACCAAGACTCAGATGCTTAATTGATTGAGCCACCCAGGCACCCCACCAAAAGGCTGTTTTAATAGAAATGTAATACTCCTAATCATCACATCCTACTATCATACCAAAGGTATTCAAGTATAATAATAGTGGTTATGGATGAAAAAGCTTCAAAATATGTACTGCGTCTGACTAGGAGTACTTAGGGAAGCCAAAATCAACAGAGGAAAATAATCTAAAGACATTAGAGGAATATGAAGCCCCTGGTACCTATAACGATAGCAAACATTAAACAAAGAGCAACTCCTAGCCAGGCTAATAAAATCCTCACATTAAAGATCTTTACACCTCAATTTTCTGTTATCTGATACAACAAGTCCAGCTTTCAATAAAAATTTGCAGTAATTGTCAGAAGCATAAAAAATAATACTACAGTGTTAAGACCCAAAGCAAGCATCAAAGCCAGACTCAAATATGAGTCTAGAATGAATAGATGGGGAATTTAAAATAACTATGATTCATATGTTAAGGACTCTGATGGAGAAATTAGATAACAAAAGACAGATGGGTAATTAGATAACAAAAGACAGATGGGTAATGTAGCAGAAAGATGGAAATTCTGAGTTGAAAAGAAATGTTGTGTCATATGATATATGATATTGAAAAGAAATGTTTTTGATGAAACACTGAAACAGAAATGAAGAATGCATTTAAAAAATGTTTAGTTATTTTGAGAGAAAGCAAGAGAGAGCAAGGATGAGCGGGTTGGGGGAGCAGAAAGAGGGAGAAAGAGAAGAATCCCAAGCAGGCTCCACGCTGTCAGTACAGAGCCCAATGTGGGACTTGATCCCATGAACTGTGAGATCAAGAGTCAGAAGCTTAACCAACTAATCACCGGGGCACCCCTATATTCATTCATTTTATCTGCAAAAAAAGCTCCACCACTGTCTTAAATTTCAACGAGATATATGATATGGAAATGTTTGTGATCTTCTGATACAGAAAAAGTATTGTTATCTCTAACATGTTTGCTTGTCTATTTATTTTTGAGAGAGAGAGACAGAGAGACAGAGGGTGAAGAGGGGAGGAGCAGAGAGAGGGAGACACAGAATCTGAAACAGGCTCCAGGCTCTGAACTGTCAGCACAGAACCCCATGTGGTGCTTGAACACACAAATGGTGAGATCATGACCTGAGTGGAAGTCAGACACTTAACTGCCTGAGCCACCTGGACACCCCTCCAACATGTTTCTTAAAAGTTTGCTTTCTATAAAAGTCTAAATGCCTCTACTCTTAAGCTTATAAATTGGTAATGTCCTTAAAATCAAATTACGTTTTTTCCCACCCTTATAGGTTTTTGGATGTTAAATTATGAATTTTTTTATAAATATGCATATTTGAAATCACAAGTCCAGTCACAAAAATCTACTAGCATTTTAATTTTTTATATCTAGTTATTTTGATCATGTGCCTTAATTCTGGTGAGAAGATAAATTGCAAAATTCTTTTGGAGAATGAAAACAGTGCATTGAGATTGCATTCCTAAATGTAAGTGACTTAAATTAATTTGCCATATAGCCCTACTTCTACATAAATGTCTTTAAACAGATTTTCAAAATTACAACTGACATATCCTTTGTTTTTCATCTTCACCACTGTTGGTAGATGTATTTACCCCTTTTCTTAGAAATTTAGTTTTTTGAAAAATTTTTTGACGTTTTATTTATTTCTGAGAGAGAGAGAGAAGCAGCATAAGCATGGGAGGATCAGAGAGAGAGAGGGAGATACAGAATCAGAAGCAGTCTCCAGGCTCTGAGCTAGCTGTCAGCGCAGAGCCTGACGCGGGGCTCAAACCGACAAACCATGAGATCATGACCTGAGCTTAACCTCAGGTCCGACGTTAAGTCGGACACTTAACCAACTGAGCCACTCAGGCACCCCAAGTTTTTGAAGTTTGGGAGGAAGGTCTATTATCTACTTCTTCGTAGCTACACAACTTGAAGTTGGTTATTATCATCTTTGTAGAGTTATATTAAATATCACTATAAGTAGCTACATGTTTCAACTAGCATCTTCCTTGATAGTAGCTTATTCAACTAATTATGTGGAATTTTTAAAGATTTTCTTATTCTTGTTAATAAGATTTCCTTAAAGACCTTTGTTTCTTTAACAGAGTCGACTCTTTTGGCCTTAGTTTTTATAACTTGATTAAAATACTTAAAAATGATAATTCTTTCTAGATATAATTTTCTTCTAATTTAACTGTTTTATACTATTTAATAGGAAAGGTAGTTGACCCAATAAATAAGGTAATTTGTGAATATATGGGAGAACATTATTAGGTCACATTTTCCAAAATCATAATTAAATCTAAATTAATAATTCTTGATTATCTGCAAGTAGGTTAACAGTGATTAATTCTCAGCAAGGACCTGGGCACTCATCATCCTTTTGAGAGACCACTGATTAGGTAGTCAGTGATTAGAATTTTCATGCATCCTCATCAGAGGAATTTGAGAACAAAACTAGGAACGTGGTTCAGTCCCCAAATCAGTTCCAAGTCTCCAACAATCTGTGGTGGGTTAGCTGAGTCTCGTTATCCAACTTGAAAGTACAAGTTAGAAAGTCTTTGTCCCTTTGGCAGCCTTAACAATTGTTAATTTGCCAAGCCATGATTCAGATACCAGATTATTAAGATAACTAAAATTCCTGTAGTTTGCTGATCAGGTGGTAAAGGGGAATGTTTTATCCTGTTTTGCAAATGCTTTCTAGTACTATGTATAGCCCAAAAGTTAGAAGAAATCATCAACTTCATGCTAATATTTATCCAGATTTTATTTTATGAATAAGTATTGTTTGTAGATCAACCAAACCATTAATAATAAGAAGCCATAAACTAAATTCATGCTGGACTAAAGGAATTTGCATTTGATCCATGCTAATCTCATTCAGGTTTGGGAGTTTGAAAATCATAAATAACATGGATATGTAGCTTCTATAAAATTTGTATTGTAATGACACCTTGTAGGGTCTAGATAATTAGAAAATCCACTGCAGAACATTATAATTTTGTTGTGAAAAATATGTGCTTTTACAATAGCAAATTATAACAAACTGTTACGAAGACAGAAGAAGAATTGAAAAAGTGCAAGCCCAGCCAGAGAATAATCTTGACTAATCCCTCGAATCCCATTAAATGCCAGCTCATTGACATCAGCACAGTGGGTTCAAAATACAGTGATTTTCATGAACAGACTTACATCATCATGAAATATATCTAATTCAGAATAGCACTTCGTAAAGTGTGTTAGGAGCCTTTTTTTTCTTTTCCTTGGCCAACCCATTGTAGACCTATACATTCATAAAATATAGAAAAAAATACTAGAAAAATGATGGTATGCTTTGATGTCATGACCATGTCAACTTGCTATAAATGTTTCTAGACATGGAGTAGTATGGTGGTTTGAAAAAAACTGTGAAGGACTGGGGAGTAAATATTTTAGGCTTTTGGGCTACATGGTTTCTGCCATAACTACTAATTCTGCCAGTGTAGCTCCAAAGTAGTCAGAGACCAAAGTAAATGAATGAGTTTGGCTATATTCCATTAGAATGTTATTTACAAAAATGGCCTGGTGCGCCCGGGTGGCTAGTTGGTTAAGTGCCGACTTCGGCTTAGGTCATGATGTCACGGTTCATGGGTCCGAGCCCCGCATTGGGCTCTGTGTTGACAGCCAGCTCAGAGCCTGGAGCCTGCTTCAGATTCTGTATCTCCCTCTCTCTCTGACCCTCCTCTGCTCACGCTGTCTCTCTCTTCTCACAGATAAACAAAAAACATTAAAAAATTAAAAAAAAAATGGCCAGCTGATCCATGGGTTTTAGTGTATGGACACCTGTTTTAAATACTTACCCTCAGTTTTATACTTAATTCATTGTGGATGAGGACCAGTTTGCAAATAGGCAGTGATCTGTGGACCTCACATAGAATGATGTTGATCTAGAAGAAACTTCAAGGCACAGCCACCCATTAGGAAGAATTTTGATGTCCCAAAATAAAGTTCACAGGTTCCTAAAATTCCTCTGTAATGGAGCAGATAACCATAGTACTTTCCTAAATTCTTGCAACTTCAAAAATGGATACATGCCTGAATCTTCTATAGTGAGAGAGCCTTCTCCATGTGTATTCGGTATAGGAGATCTGTTCCAGCAAAGCTCTGACTACTTCTCTCTCTCTCTCTCTCTCTCCCTCTCTCTCTTTCCCTCATTCCCTCCAATAATCTGAATATGAAGACTGCTCTGGTCTTTGTCCCGTCCAGGCTGTATTTGCCTGCTTGTGGGATTGTGTGTGGCACTGGCACTATGAAAACTAGTCTAGAATCAGGTACCCAATCATACCTGAATACCTTTGTCCAGATTATGTAACAGTTTGGTTCTGAGTCACAGTATGTGTATTGTTTTTTTGGTCTTTGCTTCTAATATCAAACTGGAAAATAAACCTAGCTTTTTGTTACATAAATGTCCTGGACACCATATAGCTTTTTTACTTTTTACTCTTTTTTTTTTTTTTTTACTACTTTAGCTTTAACAAAGTTCCTCTAAAAAGATGTTGAAGGCGTTAATAATATATAATGTCCAGTTTTAGATAGTCAAATTTTTCCTATTGTGATCTAGTAATTGTGAAAAAAAGAAACTATCTAATCAGTCTCATTTAATGATGGATAACTATTGATATATGTATGTGATGAGTTAATCACTAGCAAAATATTCTTGAAATACACAAATGCCAACAATGAAAGATCTTAGAGACTGATTTATCAAATTTACAATATGGTTTTGGATATTATGTGAAATATTTTTAAGGCATGTGAAAGGAAAGGACAGTGAACTTGTAAATAACTTGAGAAAACAATGGAGAATGATGCTATGAATTTTGAGGCTCAAGATCACCTAATACGGATTTTGTATCTCTTATCTCTAAGAAAAAATTTTAAAATAAGACCAGCAGTGAAGCAAGATTCCCATTCATCATACTGTTTGGTTACACTGATAATCTAAGAAAATAGACATAAATAGGTAAATATGTTTCAGTCTACATGGGTAAATATGTATAAAGATTTGGAACCAATAAATGTTTTATTCAGTAAACAGTGTAAATCATAAACTGTCTTTTCAATACTGAAATTTCCTTTAGGTAACACTAATCTAGCCCTTGGATAAACTTGCCTTAATATCTCTGGGGGGGGGGGAGCGGGGAGAAACAGTCAGGGTAAGGACTGTCAGATGTGCAAATCTAATGGATATCTTATAGCAAAGGCCATCACTTGGGGCCTCAGTATGAGAGTATCCTGGTGAAGAGATGAAAACAGAATACTGACTACTCAAAACCGGGTAGGTGTCAGGGTGAGGAAGGGCAATGTGAGGGCTTGAATGAAAACATGTCACACAGAATTGAATTAATTTAAGATAATGCTATATATACACATGCATCCTCTCCAGCAAGAAAAATATGCATCCTGGTGTGTGATACATATACTCTAGAAACACAGTATTTAAAAAGAAATTGATTAGTTTATTTATTTTTTGAGAGAGAATGAGAGAGAGAGAGAGAGACAGAGAGACAGACAGAGAGACAGAGAGTGAGCAGGGGAGGGGCAGAGAGAGAGAAAGGGAGAGAGATATAATCCCAAGAAGGCTCCACACTGTCAGTGCAGAGCCTGATACGGGGCTTGAATTTATAAACCATGAGATCATGACCTGAGCCGAGGTCAAGAGTTGGATGCTTAACCAAATGAGCCACCCAGGTGCCCCAGAAGCATACCATTTTTAATAATGAACTTAAAATTGCTTGGGAACTACCAAAACTATTTTCTTACAGAACTTTCACAATAGTGTGGATGAAAGTAGTCTATTTTTTAAAGAATATCTGTCAGGAGACAGAACTGAGCTTTTTATCCTTAGAGGTTAATCTTTTCTGTACTCCTGAAGAATTAAGGAAAGTATATCTCAAATGATGTAGAAAATGATTTGGTAAGACTTGCTGCTAGTTAAGTTCTAAAAAGATTTCACTGAACACATAAATTGCTGCATTTATTATTGAATAAGTACCAGTCATGCTATTACATGGATTTTTAAGAGTGAAAATGTGTAGATCATACATCCTTTAAGAGCTGATTCTGCTAATAATAACCATAACTAGTATTTGGATGGCTTTAAGAGTTTATAAACATGGCCACTCTATGTTATAATCTATTTTCTTTCTCATTTTTCCAGAAAATTTTCATCCTTTGGTATCACTAAGACTAAAATAATACTATCTACTGATAATCATCTCTGGAAGTAATTTTTAAAGATCGTAAAAGTTAATGGTAGAAATACACTCCATTATATTTTTTTCTCCCTATAGCAAAATAAGTACAGTAATGATGTTGGATAAATTAAGTTACTAACGTATCTCCTACCACTATACTAAAATAACATTACACTGAAAGGCAATGTTTTTGAAAGTAATAAAATAATATTTCCCAGATAACATAACTCAGATCATCATTTATAATCATGATAGGCATAAACATCTCCAAAAAATACGGATATTGTCATAGAATGTCCATTACATTCCTCACAATTAAAATCGATTCATTCTGATAATATCCATTCAGCCTTTTTCCCCTCAGCGCTTTATTGTAAATTAAAATAAATATTTTTTTCTAATTAATTGAGTCATATTCTTTTCCTCTTTATTACAATAAGTTATATACAAAGTGCTGCAGAGAACAGGAGGGTGGTTATAAATATATATGCTCAAAAAGGCTTGTTGGATATGAAATCCTTTTTACCTTAGGATGGAACAAAAATTTTGATTTTTTTCTTTCTACTTTTTGTCTTTTGAAATTAAGTTTATTCTAGGAGTCATGTTTGCTGGAGTGTGATTTACGATTTTTCCTTAGAGACAGGAAGAAAAGGACATGGGAACTTAGTAGCAATTCTGATTTTATTTTATCTGAGAAAATGATTATTTGCCTAGGATATAAAGTAATAAAATCTAATTCAGCGAAAGTTTGTCTTGGCAGTGACAGCTGCAGAATCATCTGTGCCTAAACACACTTTCTGAGGTCACAGTCAGTTTTACTGGTATTCAGGAAAAACTGGCTGAGCCTAGGCAAGATTTGTTCTTTGTGGTTAACGCATTGAATTAGTCATGTTTTTTTCATTTTCTGTAATTTATGATGCTTTGAATTTTTGGGGTTCTTGCTGGCCAGTCTGGGAGAGACTGTGGCTCTCAGGGTTAGCTAGTTCCTAGGGATAGTAAACAATTTGCCTGCTAGCCTTACTTACATATGCAAACCAACCAATTCAAAGCTTATATGCCCAAACACGTTCTTTATCTAACCCTCACACTCCAAGCCAGTATTTCTCATGCCCTAAATCACTCAATGGCCAGATACTGGGCAACTTGAGACCACTCCTATAGCCCATATCCTGCCAAAAACATTCAAAGTATCCAGTTCTAAACTTATTCAAACTTGCTAACCCTGCCTAACCCATTCTTTCCTGCAGAAACCACAATAAAGGCTCTGGGCTGTAGGTTCTCCATCACTTCTTCTGCCTCTTGACAGTCCCTGCTGTTTCCCTCTATGGCACTGACTTGTGTGGCATGCTCCTTTTTCTTGAGGATTGTGAATGATAAGCTCTTCTTTCAAAGGATGTTTTCTCTGTTTGTCACCTTACCATACATGATTAAAACAAATCCTCAGTGCATTTTAATACATGTGCCAATTCATTGTTCTCTAGATATGGTATCTGTTTTATGTAAGATGGTCAGAATAGAGATGTTGCTACTTGGACTCATTGCTATCTTTTACAGTTCCCCTAGGACTGGAGTACCTAGGCTATTTATTTACAAGGCCAACAGCAGGCAATGAATTAACAAATGAGAGCTTCTTTAACCTTAGCACATGAAAAGATATCTTAAAAAATGCCACACACATATGGTGCATCAGTTCTTTAAATTTGGGGATCATATATTTATTTCATACTAATTTTTGATAGTTAAAATTTGAAGGACTATCTGGCAAACATTAAAGCAATAAAGTTCAGGGCTATTTATCTTTGCCAAGAACATAGATTCTGCCAATTAGTGACTGTACTAAGTAACTATTATTAAAATTTAACAAGCACAGTTGATTGCTGGGAAATAATTCTTGCCAATTCATATAACATCTCTGAAGTCTGCCTTTTTAAAAAAAATTTATATTTTTTAAGTAGGCTCCATGCCAAGCATGGACCCCAACACAGACTTTGAACTCATGACCCTGAGATCAAGACCTGAGCTGCGATCAAGAGGCAGACGCTTGACTGACTGAGCCACCCAGGTGCCCCCAAATCTGCAGTTTTATATATTTCTAATCTATGATGAATCAATGAAAGTTGATTTTACCATGCAGTCAGCAGTTTTCTTTTCTTTTTTTAAATTTTTAATGTTTTATTTATTTCTGAGAGAGAGAAAGATAGCATGAGCAAGGAAGGGTCAGAGAGAGAGGGAGACACAGAATCCGAAACGGGCTCTAGGCTTTGAGCTGGCTGTCAGCACAGAGCCTGACGAGGGCCTCAAACCCACGAACTGTGAGATCATGACCTGAGCCAAAGTCGGATGTTTAACCGACTGAGCCACCCAGGCACCCCAATCAGCAGTTTTCAAGATGTTGTGGAAGTAAAAGTAAAAATCATACAAATGGCATGTTACTAAGCCCAATCTGAAAGGGCTATAATACTGTGTTTCCAACTGTATGACATTCTGGAGAAGGAACAACTGTGGAGACTTTGAAAAGATAAGTGGTTGCCAGGGGTTGGGAGAGAGGGATGAATAGATGGAGTAAAGAGGATTTTTAGAGCAGTGAAATGGTACTATAATGGTGGATATATGTCATTATACATTTGTCTAGAATGGGCAGCATCAAGAGTGAGCTCTAGGGGAGCCTGGGTGGCTCAGCCAGTTGAGCATCTGATTCTTGATTTCAGCTCAGGTCATGATCTCATGGTTCATGAGTTCAAGCCTTGCACAGGGCTCTGTGCTCACAGCGCAGAGCCTGTTTGAGGTCCTCTCTCTCCTGCTCTCTCTGCCCCTCGATCTTGTACACATGTTCTCTCTCTCAATATAAATGATTTAAAAACAAACAAAGAACAAACAAAAAAGAATGAACTCTAATGTAAACTCTGGCTTTTGGGTGACTATGATGTCGATGTAAGTTTACCAGTTATAACAAATAGACCACTCTAGTAGGGGTTATTGATAATGGAGGAGGCTAATCATGTGTGGGAGCAGTTGGTATATTGGAATCTCTCTACTTTCCTCTTAATTTTGCTGTGAACTCAAAACTCTAAAAAAAGTATTTAAAAGGAAGTTGTGTGACTTAAGCACATTATAGCTATTTAGCTTAAGACACTGAAGTAGTTATAGTGTGTGTGTGTGTGTGTGTGTGTGCGCGCGCTCGCATGCGTGTGTGTTTGTTATTTGTGTGTATGTATGTTTGCATGTGTTTCTTTGTACTGGGACATTTCACACAACAAAGAATTGGATAATCCAAGTTCTAGCTAAGGCAGGAAACAAACTATTCTCAAAATCTCGACAACAATTCTTGACTTCACTTCTAGATCCGTGCTGCTCCAACTGTGGTCTCAGGTTAGCTACAACCTTACCACTTGGGGGCTACTTGGAAATGCAATCTGTCAGACATACTGAATCTGAATCTGCACTTTAATAAGATCGTCTGGTGACTGTATGCACATTAAAGTTTGAGAACTGCTGCTCTAGATAACAGACTTCTACATGATTCAATTAAATTTTGTAGAGTCTTTGTTTTTCAGTTGGGTGATGAAACATAAATGAAATGTCAAGAGACAATTCTTTAGGCCGGAGTCTGGCAAAGCAACGATTTATATCCAACAAAGGTATTTGTACTAATAGTTCATTAATGTAATTTTTTTCTTTTGTACAGTGGACTGCTCTGGTGCATAACTATTATGTTAATACATAGAGACAACTGAATTTGGGACTAGCTGGCGTCCCTAATAATGAGGCAGAGAAATAAAAGTGAAACTTACGACAACATAGAGTATGCATATTGTTATGCATAGTCTTGCCTGTGTCTTAATGGGTTTGGAAAATCATACACATTAATTAAATTTAACCTATTTTTCATCGATTTTCAAATGAAACAATATCTTGGTATTTAGTTGTGCTTCTAGCATTCATTATAGTAGATGTGAATATGTTTTCAGCCTTAGACTCTATTTTGAGATCATTGCAAGTACAATCAGGCTCGTAAAAATAAGAAAAATCATAGTGTTGGGTAATGAGTAAGGTAGAGAAGACAAAAATTTGGACAATATTCCTTCAGAAGGTCTCAAGGACTCCAGAATGGAGAAGATTGGCTTAAACTGTGGTTAAAAGAGATCATATTTTTATAACCTTGAGATTTTTATTTTTATTTTTAATTTTTTAACATTTATTTACTTCTGAGAGACAGAGTGTGAGCCGGGGAGAGACAGAGAGAAAGGGAGTCACAGAATCTGAAGCAGGCTCGAGACTCTGAGCTGTCAGCACAAAGCCTGATATGGGACTCGAACCCACTAACTGAGAGATCATGACCTGAGCCGAAGTCGGATGCTTAACTGACTGAGCCACCCAGGTGCCCCTATAACCTTGAGATTTTTAGATTGTAGAAATAGCATTTTTATTTATACAATCTCATCTACTTTACCACTATCTAATTTTAGGTGGTTTGGTGAGAGACAGGATCCTGGGAGAGATTTTGAGAGATAGCTACTTTTTCTTGACTGCTTCAGGCAGTTTTTCCATTTCTAGAAAAGGTAGATACTATGGCTTATCAAAAAAGCTACAAGCCATAATCATATTATTTTAAAGAGATTTGATAAGAAAATCAGTTTTATAAGTACCCATAGCATTATGTTTCCCATGCTCTTTATTCCTTTGTGTAGGTCTTTATTTTCATCTGATGCCATTTTTCATCTGCCTGAAGGATCTTTCTTCATATTTCTTGTAGTGCAGGCCTGCTGTTGATGAATCTTTCCCGCTTTTGCATGTCTGAAAAAAACTTTAACCTTCAGTTTTGAAAGATTTCCTCTGGTTAGTGAATTCTAAGTTGACAGTTTGACAGTTCTATTTACTTTTCCTTTCAGTACTTTATAAGATATTGTTCCACTAGGATTTGCTCTCATCTTTAGCTTTTTTCTTTTATACATATATTCCACCCTGGATGCTTTTAAGCTGTTCATTCTGTCACTGTTTTTAAGCAATTTGATTAAACTATGTCTTGGTGTAATTTTTTTTTTTTCAAATTTATATGCTTGGGGATAGTTGAACATCTTAGATATGTGAGTTTACAACTTTCATAAATTTTGGACAAATTTGGATCACTATTTATTGAAATAATTGGCCTTTGCCTGTTTTCCTGTAGGATTTGAATAAACATATATTTGATTAAACAATTCGCAGATGCTTTACTTATTTTGTGTGCATTTTTTTTCTCTCTGTATTTCATTTTGGATAGTATAAATTGCTGTCTTTAAGCTCACTAACTTTTTTTCCCCTGCAGGATCTATTCTACATATTCTATCCATTGTACTTTTTATCTCAGATATTATAATTTTTCATATCTAGCTCTCTTTGGATGGTTAAATATCTTCCATGTCTGTCTTTAGTATGTTTAACTTAGGTTCTTGAAAACGAATAACATTTTAATTTCTTGTCTACTAATTTTATTATCTATGTCATTTGTGGAAGTTTGTCAACTAACTTTTTTTCAGTATGGGTGGTATTTTTCTGATATTTACATACTTGATAATTTTTTAATTAGATTTCAGACACTGTGAAATTTACCTTATTGGGTGCTGGATATTTTTGTAGTTTTAAAAACATTCCTAAGCTTTGTTTTGGGAGGTGATTGAGTTATTTGGAAAAAAGTTTGGTCCTTTTTTGGTCTCATTTTTATTTTCTGTGAAGCGGAACCTGAGCAGCACTTAGTCTACGACTAATCTTCTGCACGGCTGAGGCAGTGTCCTCCTGGTAGTCTAACTGATGTTCCTCACGTATGAGGTTTTTCAGTCTGGCCTATGTGAACTTTGGCCACTATTCTCATTAATGTTGTGATGCGTCTCTTTTTCCAGACTTTATTTTTTTCATTTTTTATTTTTAAAAAATTTTTATTTCTGAGAGAGAGAAAGAGAGAGAGAGAGAGTGAGAGAGCGAGGCAGCATGAGCAGGGGAGGGTCAGAGAGAGAGACACAGAATCCGAAGCAGGCTCCAGGCTCTGAGCTATCAGCACAGAGCCGGATGTGTGGCTCAAACCCACGAACCATGAGCTCATGACCTGAGCCTGCTTAACTGACTGAGCCACCCAGGCGCCCCTCTTTTTCCAGACTTTAAGAAGTTTTCTCACACATACATGCTGGTAAGTCCTCAGTAGGACACTCAAGAGGGACCTTCTCATATCTCTGAAGTTGTTCTCTATATGCAGCTCTTTTCTCCAATACCATGCCTACAAACGCTAACTTACTTAGTCTCCCTGGACCTCCAGATCAATCTCTTTAATACAGGGAGAGCATCTGACTCTGCCTTCGTTTCCTTTTCTTGTCTTGCAGTGAAAACTCTATTTAGGCACAAAGTTGTGGCCATCAAGAGATTACCTTGTTTGTTTTACAGTTCTCAGGGATTGCTGCCTTCCACTGCCTGATGTCCAATATGTTTAGAGCTGAGGTAAGATAGTAAATCTGACCCTTGTTAATCTGTTTTGGACCAAAGAAGAAATTCTTGGGATGCTAGTTTAAATCAGTGTTCTTTAGTCCTTTTTACTGTAATAGGAGTAGGAAATCTGCATTTTATAATATTTCTAGTTCTTAGGAATACTGAGTTGATATTTAATTAAAATATTGTTTTTATGGGAGGTAAATAGTTTTTTGGCTTTATCCATGGATCCTTCTATAAATCATAGATTTTGGTCACTTTTTTCCCCAACCTTAAATATGTTAATGTGCTTCCCGTGAGATCTTAGATCCTCTAATCCTGACCACATTAAAATCCATTAAGATTACATTAAGACACACACACACACACACACACACACACACACACACACAATGAACTTGTAACTTGCCCCAAAGAAACTATAGTATCCCAATTTGTAATGATGAACAATATAAGGCAAAGGATTACATTGGAACATTTCTAATTTTCCTCCTTTGAAAGTACCCTTTACCAAACTGAAAAGTATCTTATAACACCAAAATATATAAATATATAAACAAATACTTATAATTAAGCTATATTAATCTATAACTAGCTAATTAGATAGCAGACATAATAATCATTGCTATTTCCCAAAATATTCAATACAAGTCAAGCTATAAAATTAAATCAGTCATACCATCTAACATTTTACATTCTCTTTCTTTTGTTTATTTTATTTAAATCTATGGTCATATCCTGCTGCATACTCATGTTTTTTCTCTCTTGTATCAAAACCAGCTTTTAGGATCTTAATTATATACTGATACTGTAGGGGACAGAGTTTTACATACTTTATATAAGGAAGTAAAACCCATCAACTGTAAACAAAATTGTCTAATTAACCAGAAGATTATGGCAATGTGAGATATAATGTTAAACTTAATTGTGCCCTAAAAGTACCCTGTATGCCCTCAAGGTGAAAGGAAAGATAAATATAAAATAAACAACTGATGAAGATTTTTTACCTCCAACTAAATGGTGGAGTCTCCAACAGAGCTTAAGGTTGGAGTTAAGGAACTGTAGGTATTGTTTTGTGAAAGAAGATTCAAAATACAGTTAACATTGCTAAGGGACTCATTCAAAATGGAGTTAGAAGGACATTGAGAAAGCAGAGCCCAAGAAATTTGGGCTTTTGTCAATTGTGATTTGTCAGTTGCAACTCCACTACCTCCTAGAATATATCCTTCTACTTTGGATTGCATTCAAGATAAGGTAATAGCTGCTAGCTAAATAGCCAGTTGTGTATAATAGTCAGTTTAAACTTTTCCAACACCAATCATAAATCTTTTAAAACAAGTTATGTATCTTATGGTTTTTGGTGCAATTGCAAATGGGATTGATTCCTTGATTTCTCTTTTGCTGCTCCATTATTGGTGTGCAGAAATGCAACTGAATTCTGTACGTTGATTTTATATCCTGCAGCTTTGCTGAATTCATGGATCAGTTCTAGCAGTTTTTTGGTGAAGTTTTTGGATTTTCCATGTAGAGTATCATGTCATCTGCGAAGAGTGAAAGTTTGGCTTCCTTCTTACCAAATGGATGTCTTATTTCTTTTTGTTGTCTGATTGACAAGGCTAGGACTTCCAATGGTAGGTTGAACAGCAGTGATGAGTGAACATCCCTGCTGTGTTCCTGACTTCAGGGGGAAAGATCTCAGATTTTCCCCATTGAGGATGATATTAGCTGTGGGTCTTTCATATATGGCTTTTATGATGTTGAGGTATATTTCTTTTATCCCTACTTTCTTGAGGGTTTTTTTTTTTCAAGAAAGGATGCTGTGTTTTGTTAAATGCTTTTTCTGCATCTATTGGAAGGATTGTATGGTTATTATCCTTTCTTTTATTAATGTGGTGTATCACATTGATTGATTTGTGAATATTGAACCAGCCCTGCTCTTAAATACAAAGAACAAACTGAGGGTTGCTGGAGGGGAGGCAGGTGGAGGGGATGGGCTAAATTGGTGATGGGCATTAAGGAGGGCACTTGTTGGGACAAGCATTGGGTGTTATATGTAAGTGATGAATCATTAGGTTCTACTTCTGAAACCTATACTCCACCATATGTTACCTAACTTGAATTAAAAAATAAATTAAAAATAAACTAAAATTAAAAAAAAGAACACAAAACAAGTTATGTAACCTTGTGACTTTGCCTTTGTAAGCCTTCATTCCCTGCTAGCAATCTGGAGCACACTTGCAATTTTGGTCAACTCTGTGTCTTCAAAATCATAATCCCTAAGAACTCAAATAAATACTTTGGTTGCTTTACAGTCTTCTTGATCAGCAATTTTATAAAACTTACAAAATCAAGCAATTGGATTCTTATCTAATTTTTTCCTGGCTACCAACTTCTTTAATTCCAGTCAAGAAGCCTTAACCCTTTCTTAGAAAGGTAGTCTGACATGGATATTACTCTAAACAACTTGGTATTTTCATAAAAAAAGTTATATAAAATAAAAAATAACAATGTTGTACATATTTTGTTAACCATTTGAAACTGTTTAGAGAAATAACTCTAAAAACAGTTTTATTCATGCTAGTTTGGAACAAAGGCCTATGTGATCATTAATCAGATAAATATATTCCATTGTGGCAAATAATTAATATTGTCTAAGGTGTGATTTCTTTGGGGATATTTTGTTCATGTGTCCTATTAAAAAACTACTAAATATTTTTGATAAAATAAAGGATTTAGGTCATGGAACTATTTGGAATTTGTAACACTATGAATTGGATTTTTTATATTATTAGTGAATAAACTCTAGAAAATATGAATTCATGAAATACATTTTATTCAGAGAGAATTTCAAAAATTATTTTTATAGGCTCTCTTATTTGTGTATTAATATATCAGCAATTATATAAACTACTCATGAGACACCAATAATCCTCAAGTTATGCTATTTACAAACATACATTTGCTATATAACATTTTTCCTGTTAAAACTATTTGTTTTGATAGCCAGCTAACTGCCATTGAACACATTAAATTATTTGCTAGATATAGCTAAATAAAAAATAGTTTGGAACTGTTCAAATACCAGACTGTCTCAAGGGTAACATATTATTGGAGAGTACTGCTGTTGACTAAATTATACCAGATTGTTAGGTACTACATCATTCCAACTGAATGAGCCAGGTTGTAAAGATTAGGCCAGTTTATTAACAATGTGACAGGTCTCCAAAGAAGCCTGTGGAAAGTTTCATTTAAAAATGGACATTTGGGAAAGAGGTGCATTTTGTTAAAGAAGTAATCGGCTTATTAACATTAACTTAAATTTCTGGCAAATAATTGTAATACATTTTGTAATAGCATTCTTTATTTTCCATGCGATTGCATACAAGACTCCATCTGGTCATGCATCTGGCCATAGGTAAAATCTCATTTCCTACTTCTCATCACACTTCCACTCTGATCCAGCCACATTGGCACCCTCACTGTTTGTCAAGCATTCCAAGCCCACTCTGTCACAGTGTCTTTACAATCACTGTTCTCTCAACTTGGAACACTCTTCCTCCAAATATATGCATGGCTCCTTCCTTTGGTTTAATTGAATGTCTACTCAAATATCCTTTTAATTTTGCCTTCCCGGACTACCTTATTTAATTAGCACCTCTCCCCTGTCCCAATTATTCTTGAACTTTTACCTTACTTTATTTTTCTTCATACCATACACAGTATATTTCATATTCATTTAATTATTTCCTCTCATTGAAATGTGAGCTCCAGTAGATCAAGGATTTCATTTTATCTACTGTTGAAACTTCAAATTCTGTTATAATCCCTGACTCTTATAATTCTAGGGGCACCTGGGTGGCTCAGTCAGTTAAGTATCTGACGCTTGTGGCTCAGGTCATGATATTGAGCCTCACACTGGGCTCCATGCTGACAGCTGGAGCCTGCTTGGGATTCTTTCTCACTCTCTTTTTGCCCCTCCCTTGCTTTCTTTCTCTCTGTCTCAGAATAAGTAAACACAATTAAAAGTTCTAATTTGTTAAATACATGAGTGACTATTCCATATTTGTTTAATGTATGAATGAATATTAAAACAAATTACTGTTACCCATTATATGTCAAATTTTAAACTGAAAAGTAGGTATACAAAAGCTGATTAATTTTGAGAAGTCTGGGAATCCAGGCACATACATAATTTATTACAGTGGTTTTAACTAGAACGTTTGAAATACTAACAAGGTGGTGAATGTCACTACCTAAGAATTGTTAAAACATTAGTCAGTCTTTTGGGAGGAAATCTCTGGACTTTGTGGTACTTCTCTATATTTAATCTGTTATCTGGCTCTGACACTTCACCCACCTCAGCAGTGTCTCTCTTTCACACTTTGATTCTAGGTTCAGGCATTCTATTCCCCTCAAAACCCATGACTGCCACCACCATGACCACCAATAAAACACAATAAAATAAACAATAAAATTGGAATATTTAAAAAGAAAAAACTTCAGATAACATTTGAAATTTAATAGGTAATTCTTGAAAACCTCAACTTAAGGTTAATGTTTGATTATGGAATTGTAGGTTCTAGAGATTGGGGGGAAAATCAAAGTAAAGGCCAGTCCTGGTATTCATAAGCCTAAAGATACTTTTATGAAGCTAGTTTATTTTTAGCTGTAACAGTAATAAATATAGGCACACCCTCCTTCAGAAAGTCTACCTCTACCCATATTTCTTCAGTAAATCCTAGGTTAGCCCACTTTTTATGAAAAACAGATAGAAAGATGTAATTAAATATGCAAAAGATTATATTAGGTGAAATGTTCCTATGAGAAACTAGAAATTAGAATCGGAGCTAATCAAGGCTGGGAAAGCAATCATACTGAGATGCAAAACAGACCCCAAGTGAAAGAGAAAGAGAAAGTTGGGAAGAACCATTTCAGACTGCTTTGGAAATGTTCCCAGAGTCTTTGAGGAATCTTTAAGCCGAAATTGGCAGGAGACTGCATTGGTATTTCAACTACACTTGCTTATTGATTAGATGGATTGTGGAGGGCATAGCCTGGATTTCAGAGCACAGAAACTGGAGGTCTCAATCATCATGCTGCCTGTAGTTTGAGGTCTACAAGGTGTATGTCATGGTCACAGATGTTCCTCCTCTGTGAAATTTCTATTTCTGCCTCTGCTTTTGGATTCTGTACTTCTTTAAAGAAAGCTCAAGTCTTGTTCATCTTTGTGTCCAATCTAGCCTATGCTAGATTATATGTTTTATAAATGAATAATTTATATCTATGATCACAAAGACACTGTCTCATCCTTTGTTTTTCATTGTATCCCAAAGAGCATTAGTATGAATATAAGTGTTAGTATGAATGAAACTCACACAATGACAATGTAGTATAGTAGTTGAGAACATAATCTCGAAGTCAGAGGTATTGATTCCCCTTGCTCCTAATGAGTGACCTTGGGCAAATCTCTTAATCCAAATAATCTTTCATTTTCTATATTCCCATCTTCAAAACTGGGTTAATGGTGGTACTAATTAAATGTTGTGTGTGGGGAAATAAAAAGTTAATTAATCTTCACATCAACAGTAAAATACATCTATTCTCATTATCTAATTTAATATCTTAATGAAGAGAAGCATAAACGAAAGAAAATGAATACAACAACTATAATGAGGGATATGCATCTCCTAATGAGAAACCACTATGAAAATCATAGGGATTGAATTGATGTGAGTAAAACCATACATACGGGTTTAGTTGAAGACATTATTTTAAATATCATGAACCTGTCATACACATTAGTAAACAAATATTTGTAAGAGATAATCCCCCATCTTTGCTTTAGGAGATGAGACCACCAGATCCATATGCCATTTTCTCCCTACCAAGCCTTGTAGGATGTTGATCCCTTCCTTGCTGGCTAACTTCTACCACTGTCTGCTGCTTTCCAAAACTGGCTTCAACTCAGTATTGACTCATATTATAAGATCTTGTTGCCTTGCACCTTAAATGGTCCTAAAACACAAACGTAAATGAGCTGACATATTCTCTTTAATGATGCTGCCTTACAGATTTCAATTTCACTCTTCATCCATCAAGGACTGTTTTATATCCACATTTATTGTCACTACATTTCACATTAATTTTGATTTTGTGGAGTAAATGTTATTATTTTATTTTTATTATATATTGATTGATGGTTATGAATAGTCTTTTGGTTTCATTAACTTCTATGTGGCTTTCCAATAAAACAAATAAGCAAATACAAAGAATGATAAAATCACTAAAAAAATTCCTATACCTCCTTATAGCAAAAATTCTTTATAATCTAGTAGGCACATTATTAAGGTTATTCCTTTTTTTCAAGTGAATATTAATTTACTGTTATAACTTGTATGTAGTATTTATTAAAGCAATGTGGTACATAATGTTAGTTAAGTGAACTTTGATTCTTCAAGTATCTTTTAATTGTTATCATGACAGAAAATGTTACAAGGGCAGTAGGACAGTAGCACCATGACTTTTGGAGAAGTAGAGTGAGAACACAAAGCACCGGGTAGCATAAATATTCTTATGATTTTTATAACTTTCCATTTTAAGTTTGCATATAAAAATTCATGGAATACTCTGTAGTGATCAAATTTTTTTTCTTGTGAAATGATGCATAGTAAATTCACTGTTCTGTCTTCAAAAATTATTAATAAGGTTTTAGTACCTTAATTTGTTTCAGTCCAAGCTACAATTAAGATCAAGTAGATTTTTATGTTTTTATTACCATCGATGTTTTACTTCTTTACAAAGTATCATATTATACCACTCGACTAGGATAGAGTGATCCAGAAAACAGCCAGTCTCCTAAATGTCCATGTCTAATGTCCAAGTACTATGTGAAGACTCAATTTAGTCTCTTTTAATTACATTTAGACATTTAACATTTTTTACTGAGGAAGGAAGAGCATATAAGTAGATGAGAATTATAGATTGAAAGGGTCTTTAATAGTGTTTTCACCTATTAAGTAATATGAATAAGAAATTAGATGTTCATTGTGATTTATTTTCAACCAAGAAAGAGGTGAATCAGAGATACTAGGATTGAAATAGCTCAGCTAAGGACTTGTAAAAGTGAGAGAAAATGTCAGATATCAAAATGTATGTATAAGCTAAAGAAAAAAAGGAGCATCAAGGAGCAAGATAATATGCACAAGAATCTGAGGGTCATTTCAGGGCGAAAAGCAAAAGTCAGTTAATCAGCAAGGAGAAAAGAAAACAAATGGTGCTTTGAAAGCGTAGATTTAAGTTGAAATCAAGACAAAGTTCACTCCATATTACTGTTTTTTTCCTAGCATATTTTGATAAAAGCTATTTAAGTCAGTTTAAACACAAACCTTGAACTCATTACAGATCATACAGGAAGTTATGTTTACATTGATGGTTTACAATTTATTTTTTATTGTTTTTATACATTTTTTCTTTCATAGTTTATTGTCAAGTTGGTTTCTATATAAGACCCAGTGCTCATTCCAACAAGTGCCCTCCTCCATGCCCATCACCCACCTTCCTCTCTCCCCCACCCCCATCAGCCCTTAGTTTGTTCTCAGCATTCAAGAGTCTCTCATGGTTTGCCTCCCTCCCTCTCCCCAACTATTTTTCCCCTTCTCCTCCCCCATGGTCCTCTGTTAAGCTTCTCCTGTTCCACTTATAAGTGAAAACATATGATATCTGTCTTTCTCTGCCTGATTTCTTCACTCAGCATAACGCCCTCGAGTTCCATCCACGTTGCTACAAATGACCAGATTTCATTCTTTCTCATTGCCATGTAGTATTCCATTGTATAGGTAAACCACATCTTCTTGATCCATTCATCAGTTGATGGACATTTAGGCTCTTTCCATGATTAGGCTATTGTTGAGAGTGCTGCTATCAACTTTGGGGTACATGTGCCCCTATGCATCAGCACTCCTGTATCCCTAGGGTAAATTCCTAACAGTGCTATTGCAGGGTCATAGGGGAGTTCTATTGTTAATTTTTTGAGGAACCTCCACACTACTTTCCAGAGGGGCTGCACCAGCTTACTTTCCTACCAACAGTGTAGGAGGGTGCCCACTTCTCCACATCCTCGCCAGCATCTAGAGTCTCCTGATTTGTTCATTTTTGCCACTCTGACCGGCGTGACCTGGTATCTCAGTGTGGTTTTGATCTGCATTTCCCTGATGATGAGGATTCTATAGTTTTCATCATACAGATCTCTTGTATCCTTGGTTAGGTTTATTCCTAGGTATTTTATGGTTTTTTGTGCAATTGTGAATGGGATCAGTTTCTTGACTTCTCTTTCTGTTGCTTCATTATTGGTGTATAAAAATGCAACTGATTTCTGTACATTGATTTTGTATCCTGCAACTTTGCTGAATTCATGGATCAGTTCTAGTAGGCTTCTGGTGGAGTCTGTTGGGTTTTCTATGTAGAGTATCATGTTGACTGTGAAAAATGAAAGTTTGACTTCTTCTTTGCCAATTCTGATGCCTTTTATTTCCTTTTGTTTTCTGATAACTGATGCTAGGACTTCCAACATTATGTTAAACAACAGTGGTGAGAGTCGACATCCCTGTCCTGTTCCTGATCTCATTGGGAAAGCTTAGTTTTTCCCCATTGAGGATATATTAGCTGAGGGCTTCTCATAGATGGCTTTTATGATGTTAAGTAAGATCCTTCTATCCCAACTTTCCTGAGGGTCTTTATTAAGAAGGGATGCTGTATTTTGTCAAATGCTTTCTCTGCATCTATCAACAGGATCATATGGTTTTTATCTTTTCTTTTGTGAATGTGATGTATCACATTGATTGATTTGTGAATATTGAACCAACCTGTAACCCAGGAAAGAACCCCACTTGAGCATGGTGGATAATTCTTTTTATGTGCTGTTGGATTTGATTTGCAAGTATCTTGTTGAGGATTTTTGCATCTGTATTCATCAAGGATATTGGCCTGTAGTTCTCTTCTTTTTGCTGGGTCTCTGTCTGGCTTGGGAATCAAAGTGATGCTGGCTTTGTAGAATGAGTCCAGAAGTATTCCTTTGAATTCTATTTTTTGGAATAGCTTGAGGAGAATGGGTATTAAATCTGATTTAAATGTCTGGTATAATTCCCCAGGGAAGCCATCTGGCTCAGGGCTCTTATTTGTTGGGAGATTTTTGATAATTGATTCAATTTCTTCACTAGTAATGGGTCTGTTCAGATTTTCTATCTCTTCCCGTGTGAATTTTGGTAGTGATAGTGTGTTTAGGAATTTGTCCATTTCTTCTAAGTTGTCCAGTTTGTTGACATATAATTTTTCATAGTATTCCCTGATAATTGCTTGTATTTCTGAGGGATTGGTTGTAATAAATCCATTTACATTCATAATTTTGTCTATTTGGGTGCTCTGTCTTTTCTTTTTGAGAAGCCTGGATAGGTTTATCGATTTTGTTTATTTTTTCAAAAAACCAACTCTTGCTTTCATTGATCTGTTCAATTGTTTTTTGGATTCTATATTTTTATTTCTACACTGATTTGTATTATTTCTATTCTACTGGGTTTGGGATGCTCTTGTTGCTCTCCTTCTAGTTCCTTTAGGTGCGCTGTTAGATTTTGTATTTGCGCTTTTTCTAATTTCTTGAAATAGGCCTGGAATGCAATGTACTTTCCCCTTAGGACTGCCTTTGCCACATCCCAAAAGTTTGGATTATTGTATTTTCATTTTATTTGTTTCCAGATATTTCTTAATTTCTTCTCTAATTGCCTGATTGGCCCATTCGTTCTTTAGTAGGGTGTTCTTTAACCTCCATGTTTTTGGAAGTTTTCCAGACTTTTTCCTGTGATTGATTTCAAGTTTCATAGCATTATGATCTGATAGCATGTATGGTATGATCTCCATTCTTTTATATTTATTGAGGGCTGCTTTATGACCCAGTATGTGATCTATCTAGGAGAATGTGCCATGCACACTTGAGAATAAAGTGAATTCCATGGCCTCAGGATGAAGAGTTCTAAATGTGTCTGTCATATCCATCTGGTCCAATGTGTCATTCAAGTCCATTGGTTCTTTAGTGATTTTCTGTTTAGTTGACTTATCCATTGCTGTAAGTGAAGTATTAAAATCCCTTGCTGTTAGCACATTCTTGCCATAAGATTGTTTCTGTTTGTGATTTTTATGTATTTGGGTGCTCCTGTATTCAATGCATAGACATTTATAATTGTTAGCTCTTCCTGATGGATAGACCCTGTAATAATTATATAATGACCTTCTTCATCACTTGTTACTGCCTTTACTTTAAAGTCCAGTTTGTCTGATATAAGTATAGTTACTCCAGCTTTCTTTTGACTTCCAGTAGCATGATAGATATTTTTCCATCTCCTTACTTTCAATCTGAAGGTGTCCTCAGGCCTAAAATAGTCTCTTGTAGACAGCAAATAGAAGGATTTTGTTTTTTTATCCATCCTACCACCCTGTGTCTTTTGATTGGAGCATTTAGTCCATTTACTTTCAGTGTTATTATTGAAAAATGTGGGTTTAGAATCATTGTGGTCTTTGTAGGATCATGCTTGTGGTGGTGTCTCTGGTACCTTGTGTTCCTTGGAACATTTCCCTCATAGAGTCCCCCTTAGGATTTCTTGTAAGGCTGGTTTCATGGTGATGAATTCTTAAATTTTTGTTTATTTGGGAAGACATTTATCTCTCCTACTATTATGAATGATAGGCCTGCTGGATAGAGTATTTTTGGCTGCATATTTTTTTCTGTTCATCACATTGAAGATTTCCTGCCATTCCTTTTTGGCCTGCCAAGTTTCAGTAGATAGGTCTGTTACCATTCTGATAGGTCTCCCTTTGTATATTAGGGTCCTTTTATCCTTAGCTGCTTTCAGAATTCTCTCTTTGTCGTTATATTTTGCACATTTCACTATGATATGTCTTGCAGAAGATCAATTCAAGTTACGTCTGAGGGAAGTTCTCTGTGCCTCTTGGATTTCATTGTCTGTTTCCTTCCCCACATTAGGGAAGTTCTCTGCTATAATTTGTTCCAGGACTCCTTCAGCACCTTTCCCTCTCTCTCACCTCTTCTGGAATTCCTATGAAATGGACATTGTTCCATTTGATTGTATCACTCAGTTCTCAAACTCTTTTTTTGTGTTCATGGATCAGTATCTCTCTTTTTCTCAGCTTCCTCTTTTTCCATAATTGTGTCTTCTAATTCACGTATTCTCCTCTCTGCCTCTTCAATCCATGCATTGTATGCCTTCTTTTATTATGCACCTCACCTATAGCATTTTTTAATTCATCACAACTATTTTTAAGCTCCATAGTCTTTATAGCAATAGTTTCTCTGATGTCTCCCATGCCTTTTTCAAGCCCAGCGTTTAATTTTATGACTATTGTTCTGAAATCTTCTTCAGTTATGTTGCTTATATATGTTGAGCAGTTCTTTAGCTGTCATTTCTTCCTGGAATTTCTTTAGTGGAGAGTTCCTCCATTTCATCATTTTGGCAAGCTTTCTGTCTCTTGTTAATTTTAAAAGCTTGTTATTCGCTCTGCATCTGTAAGTACTGCTATATTAACAAAAGCTCGTTGACTGTCCAGGGTCTGTCTGGTTAGAAGTGTTCTTTGAATCATGTCTCTTGGTCTCTCTTGTTGAGACTTTTGTTATTTTATATCCCTATTCGTAGTGGTATTTGGGACTCTCCACCATGTGTACTTTGGCTTGTTTCTTGAGGCAGCCCTGGAAAGGAAAACAGACAGACAAATACACAGGGAACAAAGGCACACAAACGCACAGACAAATCCAACAAACAAGCAAGTCGAAAGGGAAAAGAAAAAGAAAAAAAAGAAAAGAAAAAAACCCAAAAGACAAAGGACAGTCTAAACACATAAAACCAGAATTCCCAGCCTCAAATAAAGAGTAGGGTGTCTGTAGTACTGATGGAAGGGCATATACAAAGATAGAAATCACAGGGCTGGGAGGAAGCGAAATTGGAAGAGAAATGACCAAGCAGAGAGACTAAGAGGCTTAATTCAGAGAGAGAAAGAGGAGAATATGGTAGGAGGCAAGGAGAAAGAAACGAAGATAATGTTACTCAGAGAAACTGTATAGTCTGATTACTCCAGAGAGAGAGTAATAGAAATGTAGCGGCTGAGGTGTAGAATATACTTCTAAAGAATGGATTAAATGTGACTGTTTAAGCAAACCACTGACCAGAGTGCCCAGTCCCGCAGAGGAGAGGGATAGGAATGAGACAAGGGAAAATATATCTGAATACAAAGAATTGATCTAGAATTAATCACAGCGGTTTATCCATGTTGATCTTGGCCTGGTCTCTGGTAAAAAAAAAGGCAGCTCTGTAGCGGGGATGGGTGTGATTTGGTGTAGGCTGCTCTTAGCCTCCGCTGCATCCCTTAGCTGTTCCCTGAGATCCTGCCTTGGTGGTTATGGAGAGAAAAATGGCAGCTTCCCAGTCCCTTCTTGAACCCAGAGTTGCAAATCACTATTTTGGGTCTGATCTTCCTGTGCTGTGGACATAGCCAAGGTGGGCCATGCTCTATGTCCCAAGCCACGCCTCGTTTCCAGGTCTTAGTCTGTGTGCTTTAATGATACTTCCTGAAATGTAATCTTGCAGGCTGGGCTGCTTCCCTTCCGGGGATTGAGCCAGGAGAGCAGCGGAGCAGTTTCAGGCCAGCTGCTTCCCAGCTGGAGATCAAACTGGGAGAGCAGTGGAGCAGTTTCTCCTAGTGCCGCCCAAAGTTAGCACCATAGCTAGAAACAGGATCACTCTCCATCCCAGGCGGAGGTTTTTCTCTTCTCCAGGGATAGTTCTATGAGCAGTTTCAGCCACCCTTTCTCTTCCCCTTGACTCTCTGCAGCTCCCCGCAAAGGAGATTTCCTCCTGTCCCTCCATGTCTCCTGGTCAGGGCCCATTTTTATCTTCCCCAGTTCGCACTCATGCACCTATGAGATTGTCTTCTTAGTGGACTCTGTCTCTTTTCCTCCCAGACTCCTGTGGTTCAGTGTCCTATGGCTTCAGTTCTCTGAGAGATGCGGGTGAGCGAAAAATTCGGAGCTCCCTACTTCTCTGCCATCTTGCCTCCCTGAATCTACATTTTTAGATAAAACACAAAAGGCTAAAATTCTGGTGTTTCATTGTGGATAAGTTTGCTTATGTTCAAGGGAAGATGATCATTGAATGATGAGTCAGTCACACAGGCAAAAATCTCAGGACTAAGACAATGTTGATGAAGATAGATCCTTTCACTAAAAAGCTCAGAACAAAGAACAGTCTCAACAATATTCAAGAGGTTCTGTTTACTTTAAGATGATATATTTTATTTTCTTCAGTTCTGATAGGTAATACATTCATAAATTACTGAATTCTAAAGGAATCAAAGAGTAATAAGCATTTGAAAAAAGTCTTCCTCACAACACTTTTAACCCAATCCTGCAGCTCTACTCTTGAAGGGCAATTAAAATCAGCTTGTGTTATAGCATTCTTATATACTACACATATGCAATGATATAGACTTTCATTTGGACAGATGTATGTATTTCTCTTCTTTGAAAGCTTTTTGGATCAGAAGAATCTGGACAAGATATTGCTTCAGAAAGAGAATTAGCCTTCAGTGTAACTAATTACTTTTTGTCATTCAGACTCAACTGTACCTCATCATAATGTGGATTTCATTCATAAAAGTGATGATGGAAAGATGGTGGCCTTAAGTGGCAAAAGATTCAGAACCCTGCTGTGCTCTATGTCACACATATTTATCCTGCACCACTCTGTATTTATTGTCCACTGCCCCCAGTCCCTCCAAACCTAGTCTCTAGCAGTCAGAACTATGATCCTTCTTCACCATTATTTTAGGAAATGCTTCTGCTGCTCTCCTGTGTTGGAGCCTCTTTTTTTTTTTTTTTAGGAACCGTGTATACCCATTCTGTCATTTTCTCTCTTGCTTTAATATATATCTTCCAGTTGTGTTCTGCTGAAAGATACTGGGTGGTTATTTTTGTTCATTTGTTTTTAAATCTTGGTCTGTCTGTACATTTATTTATTCTGTCATTTTGTGTAATTAGTGGTTTTACTGGGTTAGGGATTCTAGTTTGGGGACGTTCTTTACAAGTTTTAAGACATTTGAGCTTTAAGTTTTTCTGTAAAGAAATTGACAATGATTCCATGAATTTTTTCTTAAACCCTTTATAAATTGTCTCTTTTAAATTACTCTTTATCAGTTCTCTCTTCATAAGTTCATAAGATCTTCTCTTTGTTCAGAGTCTGAAATTTCATGATGATACATATCAGTGTATCTATAATTTTATCCATTGTGTTGGGTAATTAATAGGAGATTTCAATTTGGAAAATCATAACTTTCAGTTGTGTCGTTGATAACTTTGCCTAATCTATTTTATTCTTCTCTTCCTATAACTTAGTTTTTTTTGTTGTTGTTGTTTGTTTTTGTCTGGATCTCTGGTAGATCCTCTAATTCATATCATAGAATATAACAAATTCATGTCTATATGAATAATTCATATCATACATAGAGGATATATAGCTGATGGAAAGAGATGTCCTTAGGATCATAGAGGAAATTTTATGTCTCATATAAGAGAAAAGACACTTTCTCTGTAGAAATAGATGAGAAATAGAAGAGAATAGGTATTGATTATAATGATTAACCTCAAAAATCTAAGTTATATAAGAAATGAGGAAAATACAGGAAAATGTTGAAAAGTAGGAGAAAAGTAGAGTAATGAGTGGATTGAGAGATCACAGAAGGATAATTCTGTATAACAAGGGAAATACTGAAAAAGTAAGTTATCATAAAAAGTTATTGGTGGGAATTAGGATTTCTGACTTAGCAATGTGGTTGTTGGGACAGTCTCTGGTCAGGTTAGAATGTGATAGGGAGAGGAAAGGATCGAAGTGGGGCAGAGGGCAGAGGACAATGGAGCTTAGGCCAAAGTAAAGAAAAGTCAGGATGTTGGATCAATTTTGAAATAATCCGGGATGAATATTCATATTATGGCATTGAATGCTAAAAGCCAGATGTATTCATCTTTATAAATTTGATAAACAGAAAGTCCAGTTTTTTTTTTCATAACAAGTTAAGGAAGAGATTCATTTGTGTTTCAAAGAAGCAGATTGTACTTTTAAATATAAGTGGAAAGAGGAAATGATCTGAACAGGAAGACATTGATCCTATAACTTGGCTCTAAGGCACATAAGGCAAGAGGAAAAGTATCCAGCTTTGAAAGGGTACAGAAAAAGTGGTTATTTTAGAGGCTAGTTAAGGCTGGGATATTGGACTGTGAATCTACAGAAGAATTTATAAGTTTTTAGAAAGTGAACTCATCATGAAGCAGAAATATTAGTGGGAACATTGGAAAAAGATGGTTGAGAGAGGTGAGGAGTGAGGGATTATGTTAAAAGAAAAAGCTAGCCTCTATAGAACATGGCAGAGTTGATACATTGGTGTCCTTCTTCTGTCTTGAAGGTGGATGGGAGCCTGTTTATTTGGTGATTATATGCAGATGAAATGATTTAATATTTCTTACAAGGAACATCAATAAATCTGTCCACTCAAGCTACAAAAGCATACTACAAATCTCCTCTGAAGCTACATTTATCATTACAGATAGATGTCCATAAACATTTAAATGGTTTTTAATTAATATGCCTTTTTCATCAAAGTGGCTTTTTCTGTACTCTGTATATAATATATCCTTCATAGTTGATCTGGGAGGGAGCTCAGAAAGAATTCCTTTCTGCTTGAACTGTACTTCAAATAGCAATCATATTTCATGAACTTGCAACATGACTTGATAACACAGTAGCTCAGGAACTACTTAATTGGTACTGTAAAAATCCTAATTTTAAGGCTTTCAGAGGACAAATAATTTGTCTGAGCCCATGCCCCCCAGGAAATGATAGAGCTGGGGTTTGAATCTGGGCAGTCTGTTTCTTCCCTTAACACATAACATGCCATTAATGTGGAACTTGATTTTAAATTTGTTTCTTATGCTAAAACCAGAGGAGAAGAAAAATGGATTATTGAACTGTAATTCCTGTGTTGGGAGAAAATAAATTAAGTATCATTTATTTTGATATATAAGTAGTTGTTCATTATGGCAAGTAGTAGATGCTATAGGTCCAGCACGTAGCTCGCTTAGGCTTCTCAGTTTCACTGCTTTGTCACATATTACATTTGTGGTGGTGGATTACTTTTTTAACCTTTCTTGTGAGGTTTCTTGTGAGGGTTACATTATTTAATATATGTAAAACACTTAGGACAGTACCTGGTGCATAATAAATGATCACATGTCAGCCATTATTACTGGATACTGCTTAGAATATTAAGAATGTGAGAGCAAGCATGAAACTTTTCATACCCTGTGAGTGAAAAAACATTGGGCTTCAGAGTCCAGAAAGATTCTTTCTCTCAAGTTGAAAAAGACTAACATTTTTCATTTAAAGTTTGTATAATTTGAAACTTATAAAGATGAAATCCTTAAAAATGCAGTTCCTTTATTAGAAAGAAAGGAAAAACACTGGCAATCTGTTGTACATACAATTGGAAGCACTTCTAGGTGGTAAAACAGTGTCATCTAGTGAGAGCTTTAGTTGAGAAAATTCCCTGGTAAATTAACATGCTTAAACAGTTCTGTTTACAAGGTTCAAATCCCTAGAATTAAAAAAGAAAGTAAAAAACCATTATCGCTCAAGTGATGTATGAATGGAAGTATGTTTTAGGCAAAAATCAGCATAATAAAAAAGACACGAAGATTCAGAAAGTCCAGACACCTTACATAGTACTGTAAATGTCATGTTATATAGTCCTCATCACAAGTTTGAAAACCCCATATTTAAGGGTTAATTCTTCTGTATTTTGGTTATGTGGAGGTTGGGATGATTATTATTGGGATAATAATTATGATGATGGTGATTAGCTGTTTTATTTTGTCTTTGATTTCCTTCTGAAGATACACACAACTCCTGGGAAAGCTAAATAACAAATCTCCTTTTAGGTTAAGTTCACTTGGTTAAGTGTTGACCGGCAGCTGTTTGAAAGCATGGCCATATTGGGATGCTACAAAATAGAGGAGATTGTAGGCAGAGGTGACACCCATTTTGAAAGTGTAGGCAGGTTTTACAGAAGGATGCTGAAAGGTAAAAGGGGGCTCTTAGAGTTTGACTTTTCCTCTTTAGGTATGTCCCAGGTAAGTGAGGTTGCCTCTGTTAGCATATTAAGCGTAAATATGCCTTTTAGAATGTGCTTTTGATTTTTGACAGTATTCCCTGAGATATTTTTCCCGCTGAAATTGTCAATACTTCTTCCACAAAGTACTTTGAAACAAAATGATGAAATAGAGAATTCCTCAGAAATTTGGAAACTACTAGGGCAGCATTTCATGCTGTGTTTAGAAATCCACTAGAAAGTGAACGGGTGATAAGTGAGCATGCAAAGAGCTCATCATTGTCACTCAGTATAATGGTGACAGGAAGAACAAGCAGTTTCTTTTTGTCAGAATCGTATTTCTACCATATGCTAACAATTAGATTGCCTCCCTTTTGTGTTAAGGTTTTGAGAGGATCTCACATTCTTGAGGTAATTAGCATTTTTTACAGTTATTATTGCTAAATTATCTTTTATATGAGGTGACTCAGTTCTCATTATGAGCTCTCTTCTTAGTCTAGCCTGGAATCTCAAACATTCATTAAATATCAGGGCATTATTGAAACTGAATAAGATGAGCCCAAACATTTAAAAATCCTTGATTCTAAAAATAAATAAAAATGATCACCAGAGCTCAAAATAGTACATCAGTTAATGAATACTTCAATTGAGTTTATTAATGAAGTTGCTTAATGGTATGTTACTTAGACTTAATATAATCTAGTTTTAAGTGAGTGTAAGAATTGCATATTAAAGATTTATTAAGGTTATTGACTTTCTAATCTGGATCTTTAAATAAAATTGGATGTAGTAAATTCTGATTCTTAGTTGGAAACCCTTAGGTGGTTGTAATTTTTTTAATAAAACTTGAGTACATCACTTTTGAATTTGGAATTAATTAACAGCATTAGTTATTCATGAGCCTTTGGCTATAATTTGTATTTTCAGTGCAATTAAATTTTCCTTCAACAATGGCTTATTTTCTTGTTGTTTCTCCATAACAATTTAATATTTTCATGATTATACAGTATCAGTTTTAAAAAAACAAACTCCCAAGGGGCATGTTATCACTGTAATCTTAAGAGAGTTCCACTGTCTGTTACTCTTGTTTACATGTGTCACCATGATAAGCCTAAGACCCTCAGGCCTTCTTTATCATCAGGATGCCATATGTGCAGCTTTCTGCGTCCTCCATCCCAACCCCATTTTACCTCTGATTAATGCTTTCATTGGGCACTTTGGAACTCAAGCCCTTCATCAACATATTCCCTTTATCACTCACATCTTCTCTGAAAGTTCTGCTCACTTTCTTGTTAGAATGGTTCTGCTCTGGAGGGCACTACTACCTTTAAAGGTCAGCCACATGACTCTGCCACCCCACATTCTACTAGATCTAGAAGTCTGGTTGGTATCTTCTGGCTTCACTTTGATAATTCCACTCTTTTTCCAGTCATTCTTGAAAATACCCCAGCCATCTAAGATTTGGCCTTAGATCTTTGCTTAAGGCTTTTGATATCCACAAAGTGATTTTACATATTGGTTATTCAGTTTCTTTCCTTCGGTAGTATCTTCTCAGTACCTCAGCCACCTATACCTGTGGTTATACCTCTAAATATAATCATTACCAATAATTTTACTGCCTCAATAATGCAGTCTTCAAGTTAGTTACTCTTCACCTACCAATCTCCTCCTATTTTTCCAACCCATAACTTCTGTTGACAAAAGTCCCAACAATTATTAACCCAGCTCAGTCCTCAAGTTCATTGATTCTACCAGTCTTCTATTGTATCTCTGCTTCCTCAAGTCCTCAATTTCTCTCATTATTGAGATTAGATGCTGCTGGCCATAAGTAGTATCACTCTGATTCAGAAACCCTTACATGAACTTATAGTAATCATGACTTATTTCCTCTTTGTCATATTGACCTGACAGTATCTCAGTGATGTTTTTACCTATATTTACCCAGCATGCCTGCCAAACAATCTTACCACAATTTTGTAACCATAGTATTCTCCTACATGATTATATTTCTTCTCTTTTTTTAGGCTTCCAGTATTTGATTTTGATTCAGCTGTTGATCTTCCTGTCTTTTTCACTCATAAACATAAAATAATCAAACCAAACTACACACACACACACACACACACACACACACACACACAGAGAGAGAGAGAGAGAGAGAGAGAGAGAGAGAGAGAGAAATAGAGAACAGATTGGTTTTTGACAGAGGTGGGGGGTTGAGGTTGAGGGAATTAGATAAAGATAGTCAAAAGGTACAAACTTCCATTTATAAGATAAATAAGTTCTGGGGATGTAATTTATCGCCTGGTGACTATAGCTAATAATACTATATTGTATGTTTGAAAGTTGCTGAGACAGTAGACCGTAAACATTCAAATCACAAGAAAAAAATCTATATAAGGTGATGGATGTTAAACTTACTGCTATAATTATTTCACCTATATACATAAGTCATTATGTTTTGTATTTTACAATAATGTTATGTGTCAATTATATCTTAATAAAACTGGAAAAAAAGAAACAATAGAGAATATTTACAGGTTCTCATCACCAAATAAGAACAGCTATTTCTTTTCTTTATCTTATATGAGCCAGACATCTCCATATTCTAGTGAAATTACACCTTTCCTATCCAAGCTCATCATTCAAAATTTTTCACTAAATCAACCTATTTAGCATTAAGTTATTATGGGATAGATCTCAATTTAGAATTAAAAAAAAAAACCCTACCTTTCTGTTCAGTTAAACTCCATGTTTCTTTGTTTCACCTTTCAGAAAACTTCACAAAAAAAGTTGCCAATATTTGCTCTCAATATCAATTTTCCAACTTTTTCCTATTCCAGTCTATTCAGGTTTCATTCCTATCACTCCATTTCAACAACTCTTGTCTAAGTAGCCTTTTTGCCATTCCTGACTTACCAGTGCCATAAGCTATGGGTGATAACTCTCTTCATTTTATTCATTTGACTTTCAGGACCAGCTTTCTTCTGCTTAAAATGATTATTTTCTCTAGTGTTTATTTTTCTATTCCTGACTTTTATACTGTCTGTTACCCAGTCCATGTTCCATTCTATCCTTTATCTACTCAGTAGATGGTTTGATTCTTTAGAGGCTTTATGTTCAACATATATCCTCATTCTAGCCCTTTTTCACCTGCCAATTTGACTTTTCCATTTGAGTATCTAATAGGTCCTTCATAAAGTGACTAAAATTCGTTTTCCCACCCCTAATCTTTTCTTCCAGATTATTTATATATCAGAAAATTGTAGTTTATTTTTCCAGTTGCTCAGCCCCAAATCTTAGAGTTGTCTTTGACTCTCATAATCCACATAAATTCATGAAAATATCATATTTGATTTGTACTTCAAGTCCTAAGATGAATTCACCCAGCTCTCAGCACTTGCACTGACTTCCTAATCTAATATGCCTTCCATTTTGAATTAGTGCAATAGCAAATACCACAAACCTATCAGCTTAAAACAAAAAAATTTACTATCTTACAATTTTGCAGTTCAGAAGTCCTAAAATCAAAGTGCCAGAATGGCTATATTCCTTCTACAGGCTTTAAGGGAGAATCCCTTTCCAGATTCTAGAGGCTACCTATATACTTTAGCTTATAGAATTCTCCTTCCATCTTCAAAGTCAGCATCATGGCATCTTTGTCTTTTTCTCCCTGCGTTCTGCTTCCATCGTCACATATTTTCTTGTTGTGGCATTTCTGACTCCCTTATAAAGACATTGATACTTATACCGAAACCTCCTGGATAATTCAGTGTATTCTGTCCATGCCAAGATCCTTGACTTAGCCTCTTTGCATAGTCCCTTTGTGCTCAGTCAGTTAAACATCTGACTTTGGCTTAGGCTATGACTTCATGGTCCATGAGTTAGAGCCCCGTGTCGCGCTTTGTGCTTACAGCTCAAAGCCTGGAGCCTGTTTTGGATTCTGTGTCTTCCTCTCTCTGCCCCTCCCCTGCTCACACTCTGTCTCTCTCTCAAAAATTAATAAACATTAAAAAAATTAAAAGTAATAAAAGTATTGGTGACAATGTGAAATAAGGACGTCTTTTCCCTACTGCTTGTTAGGTTGATAGAAATAATTTGGAAAAGAGATTGTCCTAAAGCAGTGAAGGGAAGATGCACATACACTCTGAAACAACAATTCCACCCCACCTCTCCTGCACTAGAGCAGAGCTTGGCAAACTATGTTCCTCCAGCTAGATCCATCTGCCTCTGTTTTTGTTTGTTTGTTTGTTTGTTTTTGTTTTTTAATATTTTTAAATTTATTTCTAGGAGAGAGAGAGAGAGAGAGAGAGAGACAGCGTGAGCAGGGGAGGGTCAGAGAGAGAGGGAGATAACAGACTCCGAAATAGGCCCCAGGCTCTGAGCTGGCAGTCAGCACAGAGCCCGATGCAGGGCTCGAACCCACGAGCCTCGAGATTTGGAAATAAGCGAAAGTCAGACGCTCAACCGACTAAGCCACCCAGGCACCCCCATCTGCCTCTTTGTAAATAAAATTTTATTAGGACATAGCCATGCCCATTCATTTGCCTATTATTTAGGCTTGCTTTTGCACCACCACGGCTTAATTGAGTAGTTGTGGCAGAGACCATATACCCTCAAACCCTAAAACAATTGCTTTCTGGCAGTTTATAGGAAGTTTGCCAACCTTGCTCTCTTAAGAACTACTGAATATATGCTCCCAGAAATGTGAACTGGAATATTCCTAGCAGCATTGTTATAAATAAAACAAAACTGGAAACAACTCTAGTATAAACCAGGGGAATGGATGCATAATTTTATATTCTAAAGGAGATAGGAAATAAAGTATAGAAAATGAGTATCCTCATGCATTCTTCCACAGGTATGACTCACAGACAATGTTGACTGACCAAAGCAGGTCACAGAAGAATACATAACAGTATGACTCTATTTATGTAAAGGTTAATAGATATGTCAAACTAACTAACATATTGTTTCAGGATATCTAATTATGCTGTAAATCTTGAAAGAAAAGTAAAGGAGTAACATAAAATGTAGGACACTGGTTTCCGGTGGTAACAGATGAACATTTAATAACTGGAATGGACTCGTAGATGACTTTAAAAAATTCTTGTAATGTTTGACTTCATAGATTGTGTTTCATGGCTATTTATTTCTTAACATTCTCATACTGTAAGCTTATGATGTTTGTATTTTAAATTTATATTGCATTTTTAAGTAATCATGATATACCTATATGAAGTCATATTTTTTCAAACTAAACTTCTTATGAAATTGGTTTCATGGAATAAAGCTACCATCCATGGAGTATTTTACACTGTGCTAGCAGAGTTCTCAGTGATTTAAATACTTTATTTCTTTGAATCTTCACAGTACCCTTTGGGGTATGTTTAATTACATCCCCATTTTCTAGTTGAAGAAAGTTCTCAAGCTTTTATTGAAGATAGCTGTCTATCTATCTATCTATCTATCTATCTATCTATCTATCTATCATCTATCTTTAATCATCTATCATCTATCTATCTATCTATCTATCTATCTATCTATCTATCTATCTATCATCTATCACCTATATATCATCTTAACTGTAAGTAGTAACCTGGAAGAGGTTATTAATAGGTATTATACATCCAATACATGCCATGCACTCCACATACACCATCTTATTTGATTCCCTAAACAACACTATATCATTGGTATTTTTCCTGATTTACAGTTGAGGAAATAGGATCAGAAACTTAAATAACTTGTTCAAAAAAATTTACTTGTCCTTTATTCTTCAGTAAATGCTCTGGGTTTTCTGATGCCATTGTTATAGTCTGTAATGGGAAAGCACTCCAAAAACAGCTTTGCTAGAAACACTGTAGCAGTGTTCTCTAATATACAGCCTCAGAGCAGAGACTAGAGATAAAAAATAAATAAATAAATGGCAGCAGGATATACACATACTTGTCATAACTTCAGCTAAAATAGGACAGCTTTACATAATACAGAAACAATGTGTTAGGGACAAACTGAAATAATAACTGTAGTTGATGTTTACAATTTGTTGTTAGTCTTTCCTTGTTTGGAATCGTATATTAGTAATTATACCAATCAACAATTAATGTCAATCCCCAGAACTGCTTAAGATAAAGCCCCAGAAAGGAAATCCATACAAATTTCATACTTTCTGGAAGACATTGTCTATTAATTTTTTTCTAGTGGTATCTAGACCAAGTACGTTTGTTTAAAGATTTTATTTTTAAGTAATCTCTACACCCAAATTGAGGCTTGAACCCACAGCTTTGAGATCAAGTCACATGCTCCAACAACTGAGTCCCTAATCCAAGTCAATTTTAAAGACTTTTTCTAATTTTTCTGTAGTATTATTTTCTCATCCTGCTTTGAATTGATTGCTAATTGCAGAGATTTCCTTGGATAGGTCATTACATTTTCTGTCTTTTATTTACTTAGAGCCTATGAATGTCCATTGGTTCTTTAAAACATTTTCACAAATTTCACTTAATTTACCTACTCTTTATTTAATGCTTTAAATATATTATAATTATTTTTAGTGGGTCCTGGGTTGATCAGTTGGTTGAGTGTCTGACTCTTGATTTCAGGTTGGGTCATGATCCCAGGGTCATGGGATCAAGTCCGTCATTGGGTTCTGAGCTGAGCATGGAGCCTGCTTGGGATTCTCTCTCTCTCCTCACCCTGCCCCTCTCCCATGCTGTGTGCTCTCTCTCCAAAATAAAATAAAGTTAATTTTACTCTCTTTATATCTTAAAAAATTTCTCTGATTCTAAACAGAGAAAAATAATTACCACGACCCCATCTTGAAAAAATTTTCATATTATAGATATTTGTGATAAACCGTGTAATTTTACTTTTCACTAAAGAAACACTTTTCTTGATCTTCATGAATCAACCCTATTTTTCTTTTATGCATGTCAAAATATGTATTTATGCTCCCTTTAGAAAAAAAGAATCATTTTTTCCTTTATTTTCTTGCCATATTTTTACAAGAATTAGACATTTGGAAAGTAATACCTACTCATTAAATATTTTAAATATGCAGAAATGTATCCAGCATGAAAAAAGCACTAGTGAAATTTCCATCCATATTTTAAAAATATTAGACCATGTTTTTAAGAATATAAAGACAATAAAATGTAGCATATGAGGTTTAGCTCATTACGCCTTCCATTTTTTATTATATTATTTCCCACCTGACAATACTAATTTCTCTGTATACATCCCAAGAATGTATTTATGTATTTATTATATGCATCTTTATTTAAAGCAATATATTTTATTTCTTTGGCTGCTGTTATGGCATATGATCCATTAGCAATTTTTTTTCATGGATTCTCTCACCACCCGTGAAGTAGTTTTTTTATTTTGCTTATATATGTATACTATATATAGAGTAAGTATATATTATATATTATAAATCTTTTAATTACTTTATGAATGCAATAAGACTTTATTATTTTAATTTTATGCAGAATCTTTCATTATATTGAAGTCTTTTTAATTTAATGTAGTAATTGGTAAAAATTTATTTTTTATAATTTTTAGTTTAAGTTAGTAATTGGTAAGAATTTATTTATTTATTCATTTTTATTTTTTAAATGGATTTTCCCCCATGTTTAGCTTATTTATTTATTTTTATATTTTATTTTTTATTTTTATGTTTTTTCTTTTTTGTTTTTATGCCATTTTATTATTTTTTTATTTTTTTATTTATTATTATTTTTTAAATGTTTTATTTATTTCTAGGAGAGAGAGAGAGAGACAG
>NW_024080876.1:1422603-1591514 GCF_003009895.1 Hyaena hyaena
AGACTGAAACAGGCTCCAGGCTCTGAGCTGGCAGTCAGCACAGAGCCCGACGCGGGGCTCGAACCCACGAACCGCGAGATCATGACCTAAGCGAAAGTCGGACGCTTAACCGACTAAGCCACCCAGGCGCCCCATTCTGCCCTGATAAACATATTTTTAAAATCATTTTTATTTTGGCTATTTGGTGACTTTTGTGGTTCCATACACATTTTAGAGTATAATTCCATTGAAATTTGATAGGGATTACATTAAATCTGTAGATTCTTTGGGTAGCCTGGATATTTTAACAATATTAATTCTTTCAGTCCGTGAGCATGGAATGCCTCTCCGTTTTTTGTTTGTCTTCAGTTTCTTTTATCAATGTATTATAGTTTTGGGTTTCAGGTCTTTTATCCCCTTGGTTAAATTTATTTCTAAGTATTTTATTCTTTTTCATGCAGTTATAAATATAATTGTTTTCTTAATTCCTTTTTGATATCACATTATTAGTTTATAAAAACATAACAGATCTTTGTTTACCAATTTTGTATCCTGTGATTTTAATGGGTTCATTCATTCTAACAGTTTTTAGGTAGTCTTTAGGCTTTTCTATATATATTATATTATGTCATCTGCAAATATTAATGGTTTTACTTTTTTCCTTACCCATTTGGATGGCTTTTACTTATTTTTTTCCTGACTGATTGCTCTGTCTAGGATTCCCAGTACTATGTTGAATAAAAGTGTGGTAAGGGTGGGTAGGCATCCTTGTCTTATTCTTGATCTTAGAGGAAAAGTTATCAGCTCTTAACTATTTCCTATAATGTTAGTTGTGGGTTTGTCATATATGGCCTTTATTATGTTGAGGTATATTCCACATATACCCACTTTGTTGGATGTTTTTATTGTAAGTGGATGTTGAATTTTGTTCATGCTTTTTCTGTAGCTAGTGAGATGGCCATATGATTTATATTTTTAATTTTGTTAATGTGGTGTATCATATTGATTAATATGTGAATGTTAAACCATCTTTGCATCCCTGGAATAAATCCCACTTAATTATAGTGTATGATTCTTTTAAAGTATTTTTGAATTCATTTTGCTAATGAGGTATAATTGAAATGCAATAAAATTTACCAGTTTTAAGTATACAGTTCAGTAAGATTGACAAATACCTATTATGTAACCACCACCAAAATTGTGATGTAGACGAGTTTCTTTACCCTATAGAATTCTCAGTACCTCTTTAGAGTCCGTCCTGTCCTCTGTCTATTCAACTACTGATTAGCTTTTTGCAATATAGTTTTTGTTGTTTAAGAATTGCATATACATGTTGTCAAATATTATATAGCCTTCTGTGCCTGCCTTCTTTCACTTTTCATAATGCTTTTGGGATTCATCCGTTGTGCTGTGTGTACCACAAGCTTACTTCGCAATTGCTGATTCATTTGGAATTAAGACCAGGAGTTCCTGTGGTGCCTGGAGGCTCAGTCAGTTAAGCATCTGACTCTTGGTTTTAGCTCAGTTCATGATCTAGCGGATTGTGAGATTGACGCCTGAATCAGGCTTTGCACTGACAGTGTGGAGCCAGGATTCTCTCTGTCCCTCCCCCACTCTCTCTTTCTTTCAAAATAAATAAGGATTTAAAAAAAATGTGTTCCGGGGCGCCTGGGTGGCTCAGTAGGTTAAGCGTCCAACTTCGGCTCAGGTCATCATCTCACGGTTCGTGGGTTTGAGCCCCACGTCGGGCTCTGTGCTGACTGGCAGCTCAGAACCTAGAGCCTGTTTCAGATTCTGTGTCTCCTCTTCTCTCTGACCCTCCCCTGCTCACACTGTCTCTATCTCTCTCTGTCTCAAAAATAAATAAAACATTAAAAATTTTTAAAAAATGTGTTCCAGGGCCACCTGGGTGGTTCAGTCAGTTGAGTGTCTGACTTCGGATCAGGTCATGATCTTTCAGTTCTTGAGTATGAGCTCAGCCTCAGGCTCTGTGCTGACAGCTCAGAGCCTGGAGCATGCTTCAGATTCTGTGTCTCCCCTTCTCTCTGCCCCTCCCATGCTCATACTTTCTCTCTCAGTAATAAATAAATGGTAAAAAAATTTTTTTAAAAATGTGTTCCTAATGTCCATGCATTTCTTATTGTAGTAGCAGTAGCATTTCTGTGGTGGAATTACAGAAGTTACATTTCAGGTCTCCAGAGGCCAGTATTGCTGTACTGGGAATTATTTTATTTTATTTTATTTTTTTTAAATATTTTTATTTATTTCTAGGAGAGAGAGAGAGAGAGAGAAACAGCGTGAGCAGGGGAGGGTCAGAGAGAGGGAGACACAGACTCTGAAATAGGCTCCAGGCTCTGAGCTGGCAGTCAGCACAGAGCCCGATGCGGGGCTCGAACCCACGAACCGTGAGATCATGACCTAAGTGAAAGTCGGATGCTTAACCAACTAAGCCACCCAGGCGCCCCGCTGTACTGGGAATTATTTCCAGAGGCCCATTGTAAAGCCCATGCCTCAAGTTCCTAATTCCCTATTTCAAACACATTTCTGCTTAAATGTCAATACTTTGTATTCATGGAAGTGAACCCTGAGTAGTGTAATTACCATGCTCTTTCACTTTGGAGTTTGAAATTTCCGTTGGTGGAGAAATGAACTGCCATATTAAATTTGTCTATTATACAGTTCACTGGATTTGGTGCCCAAGGAAACTTCATGTTGAAGGGTGTCCAGATTTTTTTTCACATAACAGACTCAGATAAGGAGGGCCACCAGGGAACATTTGTCATGACATTCTTCACCAGAGTCCTTGATGTCTGTTCACTGCTGAGCTAATGTATTAATAAATTTTATTGTACTTACAATGTTTTCTTTGTAATTAATTATTCTTGGTAACTGTAAATATAGATACTATAATCTTGATAGTTCTAACCACATGCAAGTTTTTAATGTTTGTAATATATTTGTATTTTTAAGATACCATTCATTTCCTTGAATTACTATTCATTTTGCTGGCTATATATGAAGGTATTCATTTGCTCTATGTCATCTTTTTTGTGATATATTTTAATAAGCTTACCAAGTGACTGGATTTCTTTTAGTTTGTATTATTCTAAAATTGGGTTAGTTGTTGTCTAGAAATCTTATTCTGTGACTTCTTTTGTTTTGCAGTTCCTTGTTGCTGTGATGTTCTCTAAGTTAGGTTCATTTTTAGGTGCCATGCTGGGGAAAAATATGGGCAGTATAATAGTCTCCCATGTCAAGTTTAATAAAAGCATACAGAAAAACATTTCTTAACACATATCCTGACTACTGATTGTCTCAACTATTAATTGGAGTTATGTATCACCTAGCAAATCACTGTGGTCGGGGAATGCAAGGTACTGTTCATATTCAACATATATTGTTCATATTCAACCTATATTGTTCGAATATTTGCTTCCCCTCTGGGATTAAATGGGGGCACCTGGGTGGCTCAGTTGGTTGTGTGTCTGACTCTTGATTTTGGCTCAGGTCATGATCTCACATTTGGTGGGTTTGAGTCCCACGTTAGGTTCTGTGCTGACAGAGGGGACTTGGTTGGGATTCTCTTTCTTTCTCTCTCTGCTCCTCCCCACTCACACTCTTTCTCTTTTTCTCAAAATAAATAAATAAAGATAAAAAAGTATGTTGATTAAGAGAGTCTTTCGCAGAAGGCAGAATGAATGGCAGGAGGTAACACAACAGATAACTGCCGCGTTGCCTAATATAAAAATACTTTTTAACCTCTTCTGATTTTTTTTCTGTTGTAAATGAATAGCACTTTTTTCATGACACAAATACAAATAATATTATTTGTACTTTGTCTGTTGTATCTGATGCAAATACAAATGATGTTATTTGCACTTTGTCTGTAGTGTCTATTTCTAGCATTCTCACACCCCCTTCCAGCTTTATATATATATACATTTCTGGCAAACTTGTTAAGAATCCCAGAAGGGAGCAAGGACTTTTTTCTTTTTCTTCCTTCCTTTCCCTTCTTTTCCTAGCTTTGCTTTGTCCTGCGTTGCCCTGCTTTGCCTTTCTTTTTTCTTTCCTCTCCTTTCCTTTCCTTTCCTCTTTAGTTTTCCTTTTTCTTTTTTTGTAAATTTGGTAATTGTTAGTTACATTTAATTAAAATTCTAATTTTCTCATATTTCCCATTTTAGAAGTCATGGCAATTTTTGTAATTTTAATGAGTGCATAATTCACCATTATTCAAACACACAGGAAAGTAAAGAGTAGAAATAAAGTTGGAGATTAATGTAGAGACATTTGTTACAAGGCAGAGAAAGGGAATTTTGAAACAGACATTCAAATTGAATTCTCAGCTCTGTCAACTATTCGGGAAAATATCTTAAACAGCCCGTTAAAATGTGAGGATAGTAAAGATTAAATGTAACAATGCAGGTGAACATGAACTAATTTTAGTTTGACTTGTAAAATGAGTTATTGTTACTATAAAAATATTAAACAGCAGTGATAGGCTTGGTATATATTGAAACTTTTTATGTTTTAAATAATTTTTTAAATAATTACCAGATGTCTAATTCTGCTTCATCTGTAATTTCTCATACTCTAATTCAGTGCAATTTTATGACCACAATATGAGTATCATTGCAATTTTATCAGAAATAATAAGCAATTAGACCAATCCAGATTTTGTGATCATTATGCTGTTGTTAATGAATAAAAAGTCTACTTTCACCATATATCCAGATGGTTAATTAATGTGCATAATTAAACACTTTCATTACTACTGACTCACTTTCTACAGTTATGTTTAAGTTAATGTCAATATCATCAAGACAGTTGTTCAAAAGGCAAAATCACAGCCGGTTTCATTTATGGTAACACAATCACTTGACTTTATCAACTTTTTATTTCTTGATAGTTAACCTCAAAACTTATTTTTAATTTTATTGTGTGTTCAACCTTCGGTTCACACTTTTAATGCTCTTCTTCTTACATCTCAGTGGAGATATTTAAAAAGTCTGAAATGGACTGTGATTTATAGTGGAAATGATTTTCCACAGCCTCAGGCACCTGGGTTTAATAGTTTTACTATATCCACAGGAAACACTACTCTTTCTTCCCTGCCTCCCCCGTCCCACCCCCAAAAGCAGCTGCTGAGAAGGTGAGATCATCAGCACAGCACTGGGCGATAGACGTCTGACTGCTCCTTGGGGCTGTATTAGTTTGGAGCACTGGGTACTCAGTACTATGCACTATCACTCTTAGTTTCCATGGCCTTGAAGGGCTCAAACCACATTTCAGTTGATTATATTAGGGGCCCAACTGTCTTCATGCCCAAAAAGACACTGCCAAATATTTAAATACTCAGGAGACCATGGGCCCCTCTTCGGGGCACCTGGACGACCATGAGCCAGATGCCCTGGCTGCACCTTGTGAGGCTGTTAGGTCTGTCCAGGTAAAGTAGGCTTCAGGACCATTGCGAGAGTCAAGGTACCTGAAGGCCTTCCTGGGATCCCAACCAGCCACTTTCTGTCATCTGGTCCTTTCCTGCCTCAGTAGGTTTGAGGTTGTTCCAGAATTCAGCAATTCACAGAGGCTTCTAACTACTTTTCCTCTTGGTTTCTCTGTCTGGGCAATACTGTACTCAGGCAAAGCCTTTCACTCAGGTAGGCCGCTCCACCCAAAACACCACATTAAGAATTGAAACTGAAGATAATCCAGGAAACAGAACTCACCATATATTGAGGATCTGTGGTGGCTATCCATAGCTAAAGCCCAAATGCTGGCTAACAATGACACCATGACCAAAAGGCAAAGTTGTGCATTGGCCATGAGGGCTCACTCTTTAACTGATGGCTTGTCTTTGATTATGTAAAAAAGAGCAGGGGGCTGCCTGACTTTCCTGTGGCTACTGTACCAATTACCACAAACTTTGTGGTGATACTCATTTACTCTTACATGTTTATTTATTATCTTAAACATACACTTATTATCTGACAGTTCTGGAGGTTTGAAGTCCGAAATCCGTTTCCCTGTGTTGAAATCAAGATGTCAGGTGGACCATACTCCTTCCATAATGTCTAAGGAGAGGATTGGTTTATTTGTCCTTTGTTTCTAGAGCTGCCTCCCTTACATTCTTTGGTTCCTGTCCCTTCATCTTCAAAGCTAGCCGTGTAGCCTCTCTAAATCTGTCTGCCTCCTGAGGTTGTCACTTTGTTTCTCCTGTGTCACATCCCCCCAGCCACCTTCTTTGAAAGACACTTTTGACTATGTCCAGGCCCTACACAGATAATCCATATAAAGTGACATTCACAGAGTCCAGGGATTAGATGTGGATATTCTTAGGGGCTATCATTCAGTCTGTCACAGGGGGCAGGGATGTTTCATCTTTTTGCAGTAGTCTAAGCATAGCTCATGATCTCTTAAATATATTTGCTCTAATAATGGGCTTCTGTAAAATCAAAGGCCATCCTTCACTTCTCTTTTTATAAATTATTCTGTTGGAAATTTGGAGATCTGTCTGAAAGAAAAGTGTTTTTGTATTCCAGATACTTGGAAGCCACAACCTCCCTACCATTACAAATCAGTAAATTTGATGCTAGTTTATTAGTCAATCTCTCACATATTGGTAGCCTTAATTCAGTCTTCAGGGAAAATAAAAATTAAAGAAAGGAGAGCCTCTGTGCTTTCCTTACTTTCTGCATCAAGACCCTGAATTTCTTTTTGCCACATCAGGTTTTATTTTGTTTTGTCTCATTTGTTTTTACCTTGTTGAGAGGTCCTGTCTGAGCTCCAGCAAGCATTTCCTTTCAAACTGTATTACTTAAATAAGGAGGTGATGTGAATTTGCATAATTATGAGTATATTGACCTGATATTTACCTTAATATTTGGCCAAGCAGGAAGACTTTAGACAACTGTTTACTTCAGAATAAATAATCAGACTGTTGACTATTTCTCAAAAGACCACCTAATAAATTTCATTTTGATAAAAAAAAAATAAAACACCTTAGACAAAAGACACTACAATATGGCAATGTTACCCAAACTTACTCCAAAGTGCTCTTACCTAAATGTACTCTTTTGGAGTATGGGAGAGAGAAGCATGTTGAAGGGAGACCATTGTGTAATTAAGGAACAAGTGTTGAGGATTCTCAGCTTCTGACACTCAATAACTACTGTGTGAAAATAAGAGACAGCACTTATATCAAACCTATATGAGGTAGCAGCTAAACCACATTAAAAAAAATTCTTACACAGATTTCTGGATGGAGGTTAAAGGGCCCAAGCTATAAGTAGAACAAGGGTAAAAGAAGTCAAGAATTTGCATAGGCCACACAATTTATAAGAGGCAGAATTTGGACTTGAATCCAAGTTTTCTTAACACTAAGGGTCATCCTTATAAACACTGTGCACTTCTCTCTTACATAAACTTATTACTAGAATTGCTTTTAATGATAATGTTCAACAATAATAATAATCTATTTTCTCTATTATATATGACCCATTATAAATTTGGAGAGAAATAACATCTACAAATTCTATGGTATACCTCTATTTTTTCCTGCTTTGTTTCAACTAGGTATTTCTCTCTCTCTCTCTCTTTCTCAGTCTTTGACTTGATGTTTCTTATGATTATATATTTTTTCTCCATTATTGCTTCATTAGCTTATTGCTTTATTTTTAGAGGTTGCTTAAAGTTTACATATTGCAAATTTAACTTTTATTACAATGTATTTTCAGGTAATGTTATACCATTTCTCATATAATATAAAAAATTTAGGGACATCTGAGTGGCTCATTCCGTTAAGCATCCGACTTCAGTTGATGTCATGATGTCACGTTTCCTGAGTTTGAGTCCTGCATTGGGCTCTCTGCTGTCAACATGGAGCCTGCTTTGTATCCTCTGTCTCCCTCTCTCTCTGCCCCTCCCCTGCTTTCCCTCTCTCTCTCAAAAATAAACAAACATTTAAAAAATTTACAATGAGGGTGCCTGGGTGGCTCAGTTCGTTAAGCATCTGATTCTTGATTTCAGTTTAGCTCATAATCTTATGGTTTGTGAGTTGGAGCCCTGTATAGGGCTCTCTGTGGACAGTGCAGAGCCTGCTTGGGATCCTCTCTCTGCCCCTCCCCTGCTTATTCTCTCTCTCTCTCTCAAATAATTAAAAAAGTTCACAATAGACTTTCATTATCTCCCTCAAGTCCTTTTTACTAGTGCTCTAATACATTTTATTTCTGTATATGTTATAAGCCTCAGACTGCACTTTTACTATTTTTGTTTAGTTAATTAATTATCATTAAAGAATTTCAAATGAAAACAAATATTTACCCAAATTTTTATAATTTCTAGTGCTCTTCAAGTATGGATGCATATTTTCATCTGGTATGTTTATTCTCCTAGAGTAACTTCCTAAACATTTTTTCTAGTACAACTACACTGATAATGAACTCTCTTTAACTTCTTTCTACAAATGTTTTTATTTTTCCTGAGGTTTTGGAAAGACATTTTTTCCTGAGTTAAAGAATTCCAAGATGACATTTCCCCCAAAGCACCTTGAAGGTACAAAAGGATACAAAAATACTAATTTGAAGGGGTACATGTACCTGATGTTTATAGCAGCACTATCAACAGTAGCCAAATTATTGAAAGAGCCCAAATTGCCATGAATTGATGAATGGATAAAGAAGTGGTGTGTGTGTGTGTGTGTGTGTGTGTGTGTGTGTGTGTGTGTGTGTATCTATATAGATATATATAGATATAGATACACACACATAAATATATATGAATATATATATATACACACACACATGTGTTTATACACATACGCACACACACAAATGAAATATTACTCAGATATCAAGAAGAATGAAATATTGGGGGTCCAAGTGGCTCAGTTGGTTAAGTGTATGATTCTTGATATCAGCTCAGGTTGTGATCTTGCAGTTGTGACAATGACCTCCACATCAGGCTCCGTGATGAGCAGGGAGCCTACTTGGGATTCTCTTTCTCCCTCTCTCTGCCCCTCCTGTGCTCATATTCTCTCTCTTTCTCTCTCTCAATAATAAATAAATAAAAACTTAAAAAAAAATGAAATCTTGCTATTTGCAACAGCATGGATAGAGGTAGACTGTACTATGCTAAATGAAATAAGTCAGCCAGGGAAAGACAATACCATGATTTCAATCACATGTGGAATTTAAGAAACAAAACATAAACATAAACATAGGGAAAGGGGGAAAAAAAGAGAGGGAAGCGAACCATAACAGACTTTTAGTCATAGAGAACAAGCTGATTGATAGAGGAAGGGTGGGCGGGGGGGTGAGATTGGCTAAATGTTTGATGAGTATTAAGGAGGGCACTTGTGTTGAGCGCTCACTCGTATTATATGTGAATGATTAATCACTAAATTCTACTCCTGTAAACCAATATTACACTATTTTTTAACTAACTAGAATTTAACACAAATTTGGAGAAAACCTCTTAATGAAATAACATATAACCTTTTCCTCAATTAAAACTATCATTAGGTTGATAGCACCAGTAACATTCTCATCAAAATAATAAGTAAGACAAAATTCTCCATTATTACCACTGTTATTTAATATTGGGAAGGAGATACTTAACATATTTTTTTAAGAAAAATGTTACCATATTGGAATAATACATTCAGACCATATTTAATTGCAATGAATAGCTATAGAACAGAATATTCTTAGGCCAAAGAGTCTGAAAATTCTTTAATGAATCTATTAATCTGAAAGTGATTCCAATATCAAAATTTAAATGAGACAAGATAATCATAAGTTTATATGCAAATAAAAACCTGTTGGATAGCCAGAAAAAGTAAAATCAAATAATGTAGCCAGCACTAAACTTAATAAAAATTACCACATGTTCTTATAAAAATAGAAAAAAGTAGAATATTTTAGAAGATCATAATAATTAAGGCTTTTCTGTGCATAAGAAATTTTTAAATTTTTAAAGACCCCCAACATGGACAATTTTTAAATTAGCTACATGAGATAAAAAGATTCTTACATGCAGCCCATATTACAAAGTAAAGCAAAAAGGAACAATATGGGAGAAAGGAAGTTCAACACATATCATACACGATAATCCCATTTCTTAAAACATAAAAAACCAAGAGGTCCAAACTGCCAGTTATGAAATAAGTAAGTAATGGGGCGCTTGGGTGGCTCAGTCAGTTGAGTGTCCAACTTCGGCTCAGGTCATGATCTCACGGCTTGTGGGTTCAAGCCCCGCATCAGGCTCTGTGCTGACAGCTCAGAGACTGGAGCCTGCTTTGGATTCTGTGTCTCCCTCTCTCTCTGCCCCTCCCTCACTCATACCCTGCTCTCTCTGTGTCTCAAAAATGAATAAATATTTAAAAAATTAAAAATAAAAATAAGTCATGAGGACGAAAGGTATAGCACAGAGAATCTAGTCAATATTCTAGTAAGAAGGTTGAACTGTGACAGATGGTAACTACAGTGATGGTGGTGATCCCTACTTCAAAATCATCGCACAAGCTAGTATCTGGCTTGTACCTTGTGTGTTGATTTTGAAGTAGGAAGTAGGGCTGAGCAGTATCCTAGAATAGTGCCTGTAGTATTACAATCTCTACCTTTGCTATTCTCCTAACTTAAGATCACCTAGTTTTCAGGGTGCAGACAAATGGGGGAGGACAATAATCTGAGGAACTAGGAAGGTTAATCCAGGGAAGTCATGAATGCTGCCTATATAGTTACCTAGGGATGCTGGTGGTGCTGAGTTGACCATTACTTTTCTGCCTTTCTGTGTCCAATAGGCAAGAGATAAAATGATACATTAAAAACATAGTCATTTTCATGGCCTACCCAGATGTACTCACTTTAGGCTAATGTTTCCCTTTCAGTCTATTACCCCCAAACCATTTTATAGTTTTCTCATAGCTTTTATGTTAATGTGATCGATCTTTTGACTTATTTCTGCTTTCTGCAATATCCCCAAGACCGAGTTGAGAAGAGGAAGCCAGCACATGAGCCAGTTGTCATCTTCAGAGGAACATATAATGCTCCAGAAAAAAAATCTTACACAGATATCAATGTAATCTATTTATTTATTAACGAATACATTTTTATCACTCTCATATTTTCTGTTTCACAAATCTGGAAGATTACATTGTGTAATTTTCCATTTCATCTTATTTTTATGATCCCATTCTTTCCATTCTTATTTCCTTTCTTCTGTTTTTTAATATTTTTTTAATTGTTAGGGCTTGTGATGCTTAATTTTACGTAAACTTGGTTAAGGTATAGTGCCCAGTTGTTTGGTCAGACACTACTCTGGATGTTGCTGTGAATGTATTTTTGGATGCGACTAATATCTACAGTCAGTTGAGTTTAAGTAAAGGAGGTTATCCTTAAGAATATACCTCATCCGGTGTTATGCTGAGCGAAATAAGCCAGGCAGAGAAGGACAAATATCATACGTTTGCACATATAGGAGGATTAGGAGGAACTTGACGGAGGAACAAGAGGGAGAAGAAGGGGAGAAATGGTGGGGGAAAGGGAGAGAGGCAAACCATGAGAGACTCTTGAATGCTGACAAAAACTGAGGACTGATGGATGTGGGGGGGAGGAGGGATGGGCATGGAGGAGGGAACTTGTGGGGATGAGCACTGAGTGTTATGTGGAAACTAATTTGACAATAAACTATTTGTTAAAAAAAAAAAAAAAGAATATACCTCATCCAGTTAGTTGAAGGCGTTAAGAGAAAAAGCTATGATTCCCTAGGGAAGGAAATCAGCCTCAAAACTGTGATAAAAAAGTCTTCATTAAATTTCTAGTTTGCCAGGCTTCTCTATAAATTTCAGAATCTAGACTGCAATATATATTTATATATATAGATAAGATATACAACCTTATATATAAGGTTCTTATAGACATATAGATATATAGATATATATAAATATACAGATAAAGAGATAAGATACATAGAAATCTCTATATACAGAAAAGATAAATAGATATCTATATATAGATAAGATATATAGATGAAATATATAGAGATATAGATATCTATATATAGATAAGATATATAGATGAAATATATAGAGATATAGATATCTATATAGATCTTATCTCTCTATAGATAGATAGATAAGATATAGAACCTTATCTGTGAACAGATAACCTTGACTGATACAGAGATGTATGTACTATGATAAAGCAATAGATTGTTTGATAAGATTTAAAAACTATAGTCACAAATCTCTCCTTTTACTCTCTTAACTTTCCATTTAGTATTTGTTGTGACTTTGTGAGAATAGAATGATACAGAAATAAATACAGTAAAACGTTGGATTGTGAGTAACTTGGTCTGTGAGTATTCCACAAAATGAGCAAATATTTCTACTAAATTATAACTTCATAATGATTGATGTCTTACAATATTAGTAGGTGACACCAAATGTCACATGATCACAACTGAGCCAATGATTCTTCTCTCTATCTCTCTCTGCAGGATTATGGGTGATTAACTCCCATGCTCTGATGCTCAGTCTCAGGCTGCAGTTTTGGCAGAAATCCATGATTTTTTATAACATTGGAAGGTTCCCACAACTTGCACTGGTGCATTTTTTGTCACTTGAAAGCACCTATGGACAGTCCTTTGCTTTTTCATACAAGAGTAAACTCAGGAATGCTTTGCTTCTTTCTAGGTCATGCTGCCTATAGATATAGATCCTTTCCTCTGCTGCTTTATTGCCAGTTCCACCAAATACAGTATATGACAGCAGTTTATTAATACTGCACTGTAGTCAACATGTTATTGATAGTGGAAGTCATCTACACAATAACCCTCCTCTCTCGTCTCCCTCACATCAGCCATGAAGGTTTTCAAAGAGAAGTACAGATTAATTTGTTTATTTTTCTTTATATTTTGCATTTTATTTATTATTTTGTATTATAGTATTATAATTTTTAATTTTTTAAATGTTTATTTTATTTTTGAGAGAGAGAGAGAGACATAGATTGTGAGTGAGGGGGGTGCAGAGAGAGAGGGAGACACAGAATCTGAAGCAGGCTGCAGTCTCTGAGCTGTCAGCACAGAGCCTAACACAAGGATTGAACTCACAAACTGTGAGATTATGACCTGAGCTGAAATCGGCTGCTTAACCAAATGAGCCACTCAGGTACTCCCAGTGTTGTAATTTTTATATGAATATTTTCGGGTTGTGGAACAAATCATCTGAGTTTCCATTATTTCTTATGGGGAAATCTGCTTTGATATATAAGTGCTTTGGGTTGCAAGCATGTTTCCGGAACAAATTATGTTTGCCAACCAAGGTTTTACTGTATGTGGTTTATTTGGGAATCATAAAACTTTTTCTTTTAGTTATTGACAGAACAGAAAAATAAGTATTAAAATATGTTTATTTTACAGAAGAGGACTTAATTGAGGTTAAGTAGAAACCAACATTGAGATAATAGATTAAATATTCTTTTGGTCTCCATACAATTTAACTTAACTTTCCTGTCTGCATTTTGCAAAAAATGCTTTTTTCTTTCAAAATACAATGAAAGCTGTTTTGATCACCGTCAGTTTAATGCCTTCTTTGCTACATTTCTTAGCATTCACAAGCTTTATTGCTCTTCCCTTTTAGCTTTTATCACAGGACTCAAAGTTATCATTATTCTTTTGCATCTAACACCTTGTAGGGAAGGAAACATTTCCCTTTACTCTCAAGTTCTTTCAGTTGGACTAAGAAACTTACATGAGACCGAGTAACAGGAGAAAAACCCGAAAATTTATTACATGAACATGGAGGTCCTATAATGACACTGAGAGCTAAAGACATGACCAAGGCAGGCAGTTTTTATACTTTTTAGATGAAGAGACTATAAGCTTGTGAGGACTTGACAAGATAAAGAAAACAGATGTTGGGGACCTTTAGTTAGTAAGGAATACTAAGTGGAATTTGGGCTGAAATAATAGATTAGTAAAAAAGTAACCAGAATTATTTCTCAACTTTCTGGGTTTTAAAGTCTCTGTCTCTAGTAATAAGGGTTTCTTTTTTATTTCTTAGTGCAAGGAATGTGCTTTTTATATGGGAGATTTTATTTCCTGCTTTCAGAGGACAGAGTAGGGCCCGAATGTCCTTGTACTGGCTGCCTCCTGGGTAATTTCAGTTCAAAATAATCAATATGCCCCTGGGGTACATTTGCGGTGACCTGTCCTTGGCCACTATAACCTCGTTCTTTCACTTCCCCTCCTTCCAGTTTCTGCCACTTACGTGTGAATGTTTCTCTAGCTCTGGATCCTTGGCCTTTTATCTTCCTACTAATTCTTTCTTCCAGAGATTTAATGTTTCTAAGAATTAAAGTATTTTTCTCTGTTTTCTGTTTCAGAATCTTTTGTTTTTAGTCCCAGAAATATAAAAAGCAATTGTATTTTACAAGAGGGAATATATTGGCTTACTTAAACACACACACACACACACACACACACACACACATACACACACACAACTATCAGAGTGCTGATAAGAAAGGAGCCCAGCACTAGAGGAAAAGTCTGGAGTGGACTCAAAGTAGGACCACCATGAATGGGGTAATAACGGAAGTACACACTTAAAGATGAATGAGAATTTTAACAAAAGATGATTCATTACTTATGCAAATGATATTAAAACACCGTACCTCTCTAGAAAAGGAGGGCAATTGGTGTCAAGGAAACGTGAAAGTGTTATAATTCTGAGTGGGCAAATATTGAACTGCCTTTAGAGAATGAGAAATCATTCATGTATTTCTAAGATAAAAATATTAATACATTTCTAATCCAACATACTTTTTTTTAAATTTTTTATTTATTTCTAGTAGAGAGAGAGAGACGGCGTGAGCAGGGGAGGGTCAGAGAGAGAGGGAGTCACAGATTGAAACAGACTCCAGGCTCTGAGCTGGCAGTCAGCACAGAGCCCGACGTGGGGCTCCAACCCACGAACCGTGAGATCATGACCTAAGCGAAAGTCGGACGCTTAACCGACTAAGCCACCCAGGCGCCCCATAATCCAACATACTTTTAATTTAAAATGTTTATTAAACCCGAAGTTTGTAGTATGTGGGAAAATAAATCCTTTGACTCCTTTTACAAGGAAACTGTTGATATAGTTTTAAGTTGAGGTATTACATTATGATGATATTAAGCAAAATATGTACATAGACAATTTAAAATAATCTAAGTAGAGGTATTTAATGTAGATAAGTAATACATATTTTTGTAATGTCTCAAGGAATCTAGGTATATTCATGCTAAAATATATGATGATTTAATTATGGGGAGAAATTTAGATGAAAATTTGGAAACAGCCCAAGTTTCCCAAATGGTGCCAGCCCAAGTTTAAGTTCACGTGTGTATGTGTGTGTGTGTGTGTGTATGTGTGTATGTGTGTGTGTGTGTGTGTCTATAACGAGTTTTGTAAAGACTGCAGATTTTACTTGAATATTTCTTATTTAATAGGACATATTTCTTTCTGGAAGTATTTCATACACATTGAAATCAGCATATTATCACTGAATTGTCCTCAGTACAGAATGTGCTACTTCAATAACATGATACAATAAAATGGCTATTTAATTTCAGGGACTTATGCATCTTATTTGATAGTACATTCTAAATTAAATACATAGCAAAAGTTTTCTTCCATGCTTCCAATATCAAAAGAGGCCAAAACATTTGCATAGGAAATATATTAACAGTCATGGAATACTTATCCTCACAGCCAGTTTCAGCAGACAATATTTATTCAATGATGCAGTCAGAATTCAAAAGGAAATTTAGTGACAATTTTATTTAAGAACATTGTCATCTTGGTTATGGAGAAAACAATTGGGACATTATTTCTGCCAAGGAGGTTTAGGAAGCTCAAAGCTGCCAGTTATGCAAATTCATCCCAAACAACTCTGACATCATTCAAGGACACGGTGTTTGTAACGATTTTCTTCTACAGCGACCATCTTTGTAATTGTGCACTTAAAAAGAAAAGTTATATTTTCAAGCCATTTAACATCAGGAAGAAAATAATGAAATTTATTTTGGGCAATAATTTTGATGATAACATTGAAGCTGTTATAGAGTTTCATAGAAAAATGCCATTTTCCCCATTATGCACTTTATTTTTCTGGTTTAGTTACTTTCAGTTGTCTTGGTTAGCAGAATGATGTACAAAACTAGTAATATGTTATTATTGTAGGACAAGTGATAATACTATAGACTTTGAGGTTTGTAAATACATCCAGTAATGAATATGTATTTCTTTTCTACAGATTAATCCAGAGCCATATCAGAGAGATTCAGGATTTAGATTAAGATCCAAAGTTTACGTTTATTATTAAATAGAGCTGAATGAAGGACATGATTTGTTTATGTGGGAAGAAAACTTGCAACTACTCCTCCCTGGTTTGAGCTTGGTAATCAGCCTTGTTAGGGGCATAATTAGAAAACTCAGGATTTCCATGTAGGAATAGGCCCATGCACATTGTGGTCAGGCATTATCAGAAAATAAAAGATTAAGTAATGCCTTATCACCATTTTTTTTTCAGATTACTATATTAGCTTTCTATTGCTCATAAAAATCGCCACAGACTTATTAGCAGCTTAAAACAATACTCAAATATTACCTCACATGTAGATCAGAAGTTCAGGTATGGCTAATATGGGTCCTATGCTCAGGGTATCACATTCCAAAATGTAGATAATGGCTAGTGTTGAGGCTCAGGATCGTTTTCGAAGCTAATTTGCCCATTGGCAGGGTTTAGTTTCTTGTTGCTATAGAATACATGCAGCTTGCTTATTCAAGACCTGCTGGATAATCTCTGATCTCAGCAAAAGCCTAAACAGTATTTTTTTTTAATGTTTATTTATTTTTGAGAGATAGACAGAGTACGAGCCGAGACAGGCAGGGAGAGATGAAGACACAGAATCCGAAGCTGGCTCCAGGCTCTAAGCTGTCAGCATAGAGCCTAAGGTGGGCCTCAAACCCAGAAACCCAACTGTGAGATCATGACCTGAGCCAAAGTTGGATGCTTAACAGATTGAGCCACCTAGGAACCCCATGTATTTTAAAAACTTATCTGATATGACCAGGCCTACCCAGAATAATTCTTTTTGTTAACTCAAATTGAGACTGATTAGGGACTTTACTTTTTTTTACTTTACCTTTTTTTTTCTTTTTGCATTTGCAAAAATGCTTTTACCTTTGCTATATGATGTAACATCATTATGAAAGTGAATTCTATCACATTCATAGGTTTTTCCTACAAACAAGGGGAGGAGATTTTAGAATGTGTGGTGTTTAGCACTAGGGGATGGGACTTTTGAGGTCACCTTACAGTTTTTCCTATCCTACTTACCAAACACAAAATTCACTCTTTCCTGTAAGCAGTTAATGCGAGATGAAGAGAGAAGTCAAGAATTTACCCTAACTAAATTTTTTTTCACAACAAAACATCAGGCTAGGGGAAAGACTGTCACCAGTAAGGGTCTTGGTTATACGTTATTTTAACCATTTATTGATCTAGATTTCCCTAGTAAAGGCATAATCCAATAGTGTTCAACATATATTTCAAATTTCCCCAATTCGTCCTTGAATTCAAGAGGGATATAACTCATAATGCTGTATTTTAAAACTGTCATGCACCTATATTGTAGATTCCCAGTATAGTTTGAGCTAAGGTATACGAATTTAAAACTTTGAAAGAAACTATCTAAAACATTGTGCATCACTTCCAGTTTTACAAATTTCAGTTCTCTGGTGTTTTTATCCATCTCTTTGTCTTCGTTGTTTTTTTTTTCCATCTCCTCCTGTATTTCAGTAAAATTAATAAACGTAAATATTGTAAAATTCTTGTCTGCTAATTACTGTATCTAGATTACCTCTGGATTTACTTCCTGTCTGCATTTTCTCTTGTCTTTTGGTTATTTGTTCCTACCTTTTGGCAAGCCTAGTAATTTTGTGGAACATCTGTTGTTGTTTGATAATAATTTAGATATTCTAAATTATGTCATCTTCAGTCAAAGGGGGCTAGAGTTGCCATAGTAATATATTTATATCTGTTTTGCATTCGCTTTTTGGCACGGCCTTCCAGTGATTCCCAGTGAGAGTGAGGTATTCAGCAAGGTTGGTCCCCCACTGGGCTCTGAATGTTATCATCTTTGTCTTTTAAGTACAGTGAGACTATGGAAAACTCTGTTCTTTTCAGAAAGTTTTGGCGCACCTTCTTTACCTCTTTTTTAAAAATTTTTATTTATTTAAAAAATTTTTTATTTCTTTATTGGGGGGGAGGGTGGGAGAGGGAGAGAAAGAGAGGAGAAGGGGAGGAGCAGAGAGAAAGGGAGAGAGAGAATCCCAAGCAGGTCCCATGCTGTCAGTATGGATCCTGACATGGGGCTTGAACTCATGAACTGTAGGATTGTGACCTGAGCTGAAACCAAGAGTTGGATGCTTAACCAATTGAGCCACCCAGGCACCCCTCACCTTCTTTACCTCTTACCTACATAGTTCATAATTCTGAAAATACTCTTGAAAGAAAAATCATCTATATTTATGGCTTTGTCCTGTGACTCATTTTTATCAGATCCTGGGTCACTCCCATCTCCAAATGTCATATCTTCAGTCATACAACAATACCAAAATATTTGCTGGTTCCTCTGACTCTCAACTGTGGTCTTCCCAGGCCTTTTGCCTATAACCTCAGCCTTTTTCCATTTACCTTGAAACAAATATCCTAAACGTAAGTGTCTGCAGAATATCTCCTCACCTCTTGGCAGTTCCCCTCCATGGAAGGTAGGCTTTCTGTCATTACTTCAGAAGCATTTCTGCTGCCTTTAAGTAAGAAAAATCAGACAAATTAGAAAATAAATACATTTGTAATTGTCAACCTTTTCTAGTTAATTTCCATGAAAGAATTGTTTGGTCACAAGCTTTTCTGTCTTAGTGAGAAACAGGAGTTTCATGCTAAGCTAACTTTAAAAAGTCCTGAATCCTATTCTTAAGGTAAAAAACAAGATCCTGGGAATACTGCATTTAAAGGTGTAAGTTCAACTATCACAGTAAAATAAATGAATGAATTAGATAATTTATTGATCTTGTTTGGATATCTTGCCTTTTATCAGCAAGATCAAAGATTATGTAAAATCTTAGAAGTAAATCTCTACATCATATGTTAAAAATCACATCTAATTGATTGATATGCTGTCATGAAATTTTTAAGGAACATTCTCAGCGTGGGTGAAGAATTTACAATTTAGAAAGGGTGTATAAAAGTTTTATATTATCTTTAACATAATGAAGCATTTTTTCTATTTCCCTGAAAGTTATTACTAGTTGTGCAGTCTATAAGTAAAAGGAAAAGTTATGACTGATAAGATTAGCAGGTTTGCTATATATCTGAGCATCCCGACCACAATTGAAAAATGAATTTAAGGAAAAGTCAACCACAGAACTTAACTTTGCATAAAATTAACATACATAGGAACATTTCACTTAGAAGGAATTAATTCAGAGGTCACCAAGAATTACATTTAATCACTTTCATTGGAAGGATTATTAGCATCTATCTGGGTTGATGGTAAAATTTACCCTTCCTAGAGCCGTTTCTGGTCCTATTATTTTATGTTAGATAAGAGTGACCACATTTTAAGCAGAATATCTATTTTTCCATAAATACATAGGTAGTACATACCTTACTGCTGACAAGAATGAGGCCTGAGCTAAAGTAATAACAACTATATTATTCCATTTCATTTTAATCATCCTGCATAAAATTCCATATGTATTTATTTGTCTCACTGTACATATATTACTTTGTTATATGCTGACATTCTGATTTGATTTTCTTGAGGCATATAATGTGAGGTCTATGGTTGGGGATGAAAGTGTCTTAATGCCACTTTAGGATTAAGAGCAGAACACTGTAGCAGCTTTTATATTTCACTGATTACTCTTAGGCAAATATGTTTTAATGACTAAATGATAATGCTAATTTCAGCTTCTTCATGGGAACAAAGAGCAATGAGCAATTTTGTCATAAATAATTTTGGGTCATGACTGCTAGTCCCCAGATAGATTAATTTGCAGAGATTATGGAAAAAAAGGGAGTAGAAAAATACTATGACGTTTAAAGCCTCTGTCAGTTAGGCTTTTCTTCTATTTCTTGCATACTACAAGCCTTTATGCAGTCTGTATTGGGAGCTGATGCTAATAAAACTATCAGGAATCATACTACATTTTAAGAATGTTACACATTTTTAAATGTGAATATGAGGCTTCTGGAATATGATATTAATAATATTTATTTTACTAGCATACAATTAATATTGTGAGCATCCTAAATATATTATATATTATTTTTTATGTAACCTATTTTTCAGCCAGTGCTTAATAAATATTGCAATAAATAACATCAATTATACTTTCATCCTACATGTTTCATCACATTATAAATATGGTTAGCAAATTTTGTTAAAGAGCCATGATTATGGAAAATATATTTGCTGTTTATGTTAAAGTATTTGTTTTCTCACTGGACTTCTGATAATATGGAAGATTAACGGATACTAGGTCTTGGACTGTCATCACTATAGAGATACATCAATATCATATGCTATTGGATATGCATATATATTTTGGTTATTTGAACATCTATGAACAATTCAGCCACTTAAAAATTTTTTCTGCTTCTCCTTTCTAACACATACCACGTGTAGTCAGAAATGTATATCGTCTTGTCAGGAAGTTTGGGATACCTTATCACATCTTTTCAATTATGTTGATTGTGACATTTTTCTTAAAAGCTTATTCATATAAAGTATAACTAAAAATCATGAATAAAATCTAAATATATCACCATGGGATATTGTATAAAACAACTTTTTTTTTTTTAAAAAAAAGCTTAACTTTTAAAAGAAAGGGATTTGCATTATACATTTAGACAAAGAGTTTGAGAGCAAAACACACCCTCTCTAAAGGCAGAAGGTTTGACCATCATCATAACACACATGTGTCAGACAAAATACTGGATGTAGCAGACATGAAGGTATAATATTGTTTCTCTAAGAATCCAGTAGTCTTGGGTTTGGGTGGGAAATTTGTGAGAAACTAGATAGAAGCCTTATACATGTATCAAACCCAGCTTTAGTGCAAAATGAAAAGTTCCTGCTGGTGAGATACGAGGATGTACAGACTGCAGTGTACTTCTACTGTAGTAGAGGTCATTCTTAGAGAGACCTTTTTCGTAGACCTAGTATTTTAGGTAGTTGTGGAAGAATAGGGGAAAGGGCACTTCAAGCATAGAAAATGGATGAGTAGAAGCAGAGATGTGAAAAGGAGTCTTTTTTTCTTCAGTTTTTACTTATTTATTGAGAGAGAGAGAGAACATGAATGCCCATGAGCAGTGTAGGGGCAGAGATAAAGGGAGAGAGAGAATCTCAAGCAGGCGCCATACTGTCAGCAGGGAGTCCACTGTGGGGCTCTATCCCAGGAACAGTGAAATCATGACCTGGGCTGAAATCAAGAGTAGAATGCTTGATCAACTGAACCACCTAGGCACCCTGGAAGTAAGTCTTCTGCAGGATAGGAAGTATCTTAAATGAGGATGAAAGATGAGTTGTGGTCAGGTCATGAAGGACCTAGAATGAAGACAAAATGTTTTAACATTTTTTAAGCAAGAGGAATCATTGAAAAGTATATTATTTGGAATTATGTTTCAAGAATAATATTCTTGGGGTGCCTGGGTGGCTCAGTTGGTTGAGCATCCAACTTCTGCTGAAGTCATGATCTCATGGTTTGTGAGTTCGGGCCCCATGTTGGGCTTGCTGCTGTCAGTGTAGAGCCCACTTGACATCCTGTCTCCCTCTCTCTGACCCTCCTCTGCCCATGCTTTCTCTCTCAAAAATAAATAAACAAACATAAAAAAAGCATAATGTTCCTTAATAGCAGTCCTTGGGAGTGGAGTTATAGGTAGGAGAATCACAGTATTTGAAGACCGTTGTGAACATTGGAATTTGAAGGCTATTTGTACTAGTCCAGGCAGAAAAGAATGATGCCTGAACCAAAGTAATAGTGGTAGGAATGAAAGGCAAAGACCATAGTCAATTAGTTAATAACTTACTTTTGAACAGTACCTACATTTTCTCAGCTTTTCTTAGAAATTTAAATTTACTCATGCTAGAAAAGGGAAAAAAATAGCAAGTATCTACTATGCTATAGTTTATATCAACTTTGTTTATAATCCTAAAAAAAAACGCTTCATTTAATCAGACACATTTTGCAGGTGAGGAAACTAGGACCAGAGATGGTGAATGACTTACCCATTGCCAGGGATGGAGCTGCTAGGCAGTATTTACAGTTCTGTTTTCCTCACATGTTTTGCATAATATTTTCAGATAATTTTCTCAAGTTATTTATATATTTTCCTTAAAGAAACCAATGGTAAAACGTGTTAACAAAATCTGGTCTTAAAAACAAGTGTTTTTAAAAATTTTTAAATTTATTTTTGAGAGAGAGAGAGACAGAGAGTGAGCAGAGGAGAGACAAAGAGAGATGTAAACACAGAGTCTGAAGCAGGCTCCAGGCTCTGAGCTGTCAGCACAGAGCCTGATGTGGGGCTCAAATTCATGAGCCTTGAGACCATGACCTGAGCCAAAGTCAGCTGCTTTACTGACTGAGCCACCCAGGTGCCCCCAAAATGATTGTGTTTTTTTATTCCATATATTTAACAGTGTAACAGGTGACATTTCTCAGGGAGGTCTGGCTGACAATATCGTGACATCTGGTACAGCACTTCTGAAATAATGAAACCACCTTCCTTTCAAACACTAAAAATGGGTGAATAAAAATGGGCAGTGGGCAATAAAGAGTTAAAAAATGTGAAACTGAAGATCTGACTGAAGGGGGACAAAAAGACAGGACAAGATCAGTGTCATGAAGTTAAAAAGGGAAAGTGTGGTGCCAAGGAAGAACACCCCCCCACCCCCCCACCCCCCCGCCCAGAGAGGTGTGCTGTTGTTCTGAACAGGGAATGATCGGTTAGACCCAGGCTTTCCTCTTGGAAACAAGAGCACGTCTCAAAGTGCTTCTCTTTTTAAAAACGTTTTGAAGAAAAGTATGCTTAAATATCATGATGCTTTCCTAGCTCTACTGATTTTTCTATTGAGAAAGGGAAAAGACATGTAGGTGAATGCATATATGCATATACGTATGTATTTGCACATTTCTCCTTGTCAATTACCTCATCTTACTCCTAGACAGTTATATATATATTTTTTTCTTTTTCAAAGGTTTTACTTATTTTTGGGAGAGAGAGTGCATGCGTATGAGTGAGGGAGGGGCAGAGAGAGAGATAGAGAGAGAATTCTAAGCAGGCTTCACACTGTCAGCACAGAGCCTGACATGGGGCTCAATCCCATGAACCATGATATCATGACCTCAGCCAAAACCAAGAGTTGAACAACTGTATAACCCATGCGCCAATTATACTTAATTTTACATTTATAATTGCCTTGATTTTCTTATTATATATATTTATACATGTATATCTAAATACTACTTAATATTATATCAATAAGTACTCATATTGTGGCACAAAGTAACATTTAATTTCACTACTGCATAATATTAGACTGCAGTATAGTTTTACATTCCATTAATAGGAAACTTTGTATACACTGTCAATTCTTTTCAGTCAATGCAGACTTGGGTCATTTCTAGTTTTTTATTTGTACAAACATGTTGCTGTAAATTTTCATCTTTCAATTTTGATGCCCATGTGCAACTGTTACCCTTGGGTTTTAATCAAGGCACAAACTGCTAAGCACGGGGAATAAGTATAAACTTTAGAAGAAAATGACAAATTGTTTTCCAAAGTCATTATATCATAGTACACTCCTGCTTATATTAATACGAGAACTTGATTTATATTAGCTGAAAATAATTCCTCATTATTTTATCACCAAAAGGCAGCAAACTCAGAGAGTTCTTATAAATGAATTTCACCTTACCTTCAAGATCAAATAATCATTATCCAATAGAAGCCACTTATTGGTAAATGAGTAAAAGAGACCCACCTAGTATTATGAAAGTCATTGTAAAATTAAACAGAAGCAATCAAAGTTAGAAAGCTACATAGGATATGGCTTGTGAAAACAAAGGAAAAATACTAGAATTCATCATCATCTTAGTCCAGGAGTACACCGAAAAGAAATGCATCCCCACCAACAGTGTAAGAGGGTTCCCTTTTCTCTGCATCCTCATCAACAACTGTTGTTTCTTGTGTTGTTGATGTAGCCATTCTGAAAGGTGTGAGGTGATATCTCATTGTAGGTTTGACTTGCATTTCCCCAATGATGAGTGATGTTGAGGAATTTTTCATGTGTCTGTTGGCCATCTGTATGTCTCCTTTGGAGAAATGTCTGTTCTTGTCTTGTGCCCATTGGATTACTTGCTTTTTGTGTGTTGAGTTGTGGAAGTTCTTTATATATTTTGACTAGTAACCCTTTATTGGATATGCCATTTAGAAATATTTTCTCCCATTCAGTAGGTTATCTTTTAGTTTTGTTGATTGTTTTCTTTGCTGTACAGAAGCTCTTTATTTTTATGTAGTCCTAATAGTTTATTTTTGCTTTTGTTTCCTTTGCCTCATAAGACATATCTAGAAAAATGTTGCTAATGCCCATGTCAGAGAAATTACTTTCTGTGCTCTCTTCTAGGATTTTTATGATTTCAGTTCTCACATTCAGGTCTTTAATCCACTTTGAATTTATTTTTGTGAATGGTGTGAGAAAGTGGCCCGGTTTCATTATTTTGCATGTATCTGTCCAGCTTTCCCAGCATTGTTTTTTGAAGATGATTCCCAGCATCTTTTCCTCATTGCATATTCTTTTCTGTTTTGTCGTATATTGACCATATAATTGTGGGTTTATTTCAGGGTCTCTATTCTGTTCTATTGATCTGTGTGTGTATATTTTTCCTGCCACACAATGCTGTCTTGATTACTATAGCTTTGTAGTATATCTTGATGTCTGGGCTTGTCATACCTCCAGTGTTATTTTTCTTTTTGAAGATTGCTTTGGCTATTCAGGGTCTTTTGGGGTTCCACAAAAATTTTAGGATTGTTGGCATATAATTTTTCACAATATTCTCTTATCCTTTGTATTTATGTGGTATTGATTCTTATAGTGCCTCTTTCATTTCCAATTTTATTTGAGTGCTCTCTCTGGATAATCTTTTTAAAGAACTAGCCCCTGATTTCATCGATCTATTATATTGTTTTTTTTCTATTTTGTTTTGTTTAGGTTTTCTATTTCATTTAGTTCTACTCTTCGTTATTTCCTTCCTTCTACCGGTTTTGGATTTTATTTGTCCCCTTTTCTATCTCCTTAGGTGTAAGGTTGGATTGTTTATTTGAGATTTTTCTTATTTCTTGTAGGCCTATATTGCTATAAACTTCTCTCTTAGAATAGATCTTGCTGCATACCAAAGATTTGGGACCACTATGTTTTCATTTTTGTGTATATTCACGTATTTTTTTGATGTCCCCTTCGATTTCTTGGTGATCCATATATTGTGTAGTAGCATGAGTGACATGGAGTCACTCCACGTATATGTGCTCTTTCCAGATTTTGTCTTGTTACTGATTTCTAGTTTCACAGTGTTATGGTCAGAACAGATGGATGCATGATATCACTTCAATTTTTTTGAAAGTGTTGGGGTTTGTGGCCTAATGTGTGATCTGTTCTGGAGAACGTTCCATGTGCACTTTAAAAGTATATGTATTTCTGCTGTTTTAGGATGGAATGTTCTGAATCTATCTGTTATATCCATCTGGCCCAATATGTCATGCTAAACCACTATTGCTTGTTGATTTTCTGTTTGGATGATCTATTCATTGATGTATGTGGGATGTTAAAATCCCCTACTGTGTTTCTATTACTATTGATTACTTCCTTTATGTTTGTTATTAGCTGCTTTGTATATTTGGGTGCTCCGTGTTAGGTGCATAAATATTTACAATTGTTGTATCTTCTTGTTGGACTATTCCCTTTATGACTGTAGAGCATTTTTCATTGTACAGTCTTTTATTTAAAGTATGTTTTGTCCCATATAAGTATTCCTACCCTGGCTTTCTTTTAATCTCCATTCGCATGGTAAATAGACTCTAACCCTTCACTTTCAACCTGCATGTCTTTAGGTCTGAAATGAGTCTATCATAGGTCATATTATAGATAGGTCTTGCTCTTTTATCCATTCCATCATGCTATGTCTTCTGGTTGGAGCATTTAGTCCATTTACATGAAAATTATTGATAGCTTGTACTTATTGCCATTTTGCTACCTTTTTTGATGGATTGTTTTTGTAGTTCCTCTCTCTTCCTTTCTTCAATTGCTCTCTTCTCTACTGGTTTGTTGGCTTTCTTTAGTGATGTACTTGGAATCCTTTCTCTTTATTTTTTGCATATTTATTACTGATTTTTGATTTTTTGGTTACCATTAGGTTTATATATAACATCTTGTGCATATAGCAGTCTATATTCAGTTGATGGTTGCTTAAGTTTGAATCCATTTTGTTATTCCCTCCCTTCCCCACAATGTTTTAGGTATATGCTGTCGTACTTTACATCCTTTTACTTTGTGAATTTCTTGACTGATTTTTATGGACATGCTTAATTTTACTACTCTTGTACATCCTGTTTTTTTACTCCTACTTATGGTCTTTCACTCAGAGTTCCCTTTAGCATTTCTCATAGGGCTGGTGTTGTGGTTGTGAATTTCTTTAACTTTTGTTTGTCTGAGAAACTCTATGTTTCCTTCTATTTAGATGATACTCTTTTTGGAAAGGATATTCTTGATTGCAGGTTTTTTTTCTTTCAGTATTTTGAATATATTATGCCATTCCCTTCTGACCTGAAAAATTAACTGATAGACTTGTGGGGTTTCCCTTATGTGTAACTATTTTTTTTTCCTCTCTTGCCGACTTAAAATTTTCTACTTTTGGCATTTTAATTACAGATTCTTGGTGCAGACCTCCTTGATGTTATTTGTTAGGAGTTGTCTGAGCCTCCTGGATCTGAATTTTTATTTCTTTCCTCAGATTCAGGAAGTTTACAGCTATTATTTCTTCAGAAAATTTTTGTCACCTTTTTTCTCTGAGATCCCTACAAGGTGAATGTTATGCTTAATGGCATCACTAAGTTTCCTAAGTCTATTTTCTTTTTTATTATATTTGTCCTTCTCTTACTCAGCTTGATTGCTTTATATTACTTTGTTGCAGGTCACTGATCCATTCTTCTACTTCCTCTAGTCTACAATGTATCTCCTCTGGTATGTTTTTAATTTCAGTTATTGAATTTGACTTTTTTGTCTCCAATTGGTTATTTTTTTATGTTTTCAATCTCTCATTGAGGGTGTCACTGAGGTTCTCCACTCTCTTCTCAAGTCCAGTGAGTATCTTTATGACCATTACTTTAAATTTTCCATCAGGTGGATTACTTATGTTTGTTTCATTTAACTCTCTTGCTGTGTTTTTGTGCTATTAATTTGGGGCATATTCTTCTATTTCCTCAGTTTTTCCAACTCTCTGTGTCTGTTTGCATGTGATAGGAAAGTCTGTTCCAGCTCCTACTTTTGAAAGTAGTCTTATAAAGTCTTATAAAGACAAAGTCCTGTAGTACTTTGCAGTGCAATGTTGCCTGTTCTTGTAAACCTTGGCTTCAAGGATGTCTTGTCTGTGTGTTGTGTGGGCCCTACTGTTGTGGCTGAGTCATATTTGCCTTCAGTTCAGTCACCTTCAATGGCTCTCTTTGCCTGTTGTGGGCAGGGTTTGGTCCCCATGTTATTAGTGGGCCAATGTGGGGACAGCCTGGGCTTGAGCTGAGTTAAACCAGGTGTTTTCCAGAGATCCCGTAGCTTTGGACTGCAGAGTGCTTTCCTCTGTTGTCCTCCAAGAAGCTTTCATTAGTGGACAGGGCCTGTAGACAGACCAGATGCCTGCCCTCAGCACAAGGTTGGGGCTGCAGTCAAATTGTTGTATGTGGCTATCCTTTCCTCTCCCCAAGCCATTAGTCACTTTGGAATGGTTCTGGCTCCTGTTGAGGCCGCTTACACGCTGTCAGACTTGTGGCATTGGTTTGGCATATTGGAGGGGGAAGATCCAATAGGAGATTGCATGGCCAGAGTATGCAATGTTAATAATGTTTGCCCAGGTCTATTGTGGGAGGGGACCTGGAGCTTCTTTAAACTGATAAGAACAGATACTACACTTGATCTTAGCCAAAAGGCCGAGAAGCGATGACCTGGAGCTTCTTTAAAAAGACTCTTGCCTCATTGCTAGATGTGGAGAGTAGGCAGGAGAGTGGCTAGGGCAGGATGTGCTCTTAGCAAGTTAGGTGGAGAGTGTTGGCTCTGTGCTGGTTCCCGCAGGTGTCCATGTGTCTCGGCTGGGGAGTGAGGGAGGGGAATGGTGCCCGCCAGCCTCTTTGTTTCTGGAGAAGTCTCCTAAAGATCCCTGACTCTCCTGTACACACTCTGAGGATAGTAAACAAATCTGTCTCTTGTATACTGAAGGCGTTTTTCAAACTGCTGCTTCTATGCTATATCTCAGCAGAGCTGATTGTTGTGGAATGTCTTTAAGGGACTCTGTTTCCTTTTGTCCTCTTGCTGTCCCAGAGCCAAGATTATACTGATTTTTAAAGCTCCAGGTGTTAAGCCCCACAAATTGTAAGAACTCCCCAAATTAGACTCCCCTGGTTTTAAAGCCAAATGTTATGGAGATTTACCTTCTTCATGGGAGTTCCACACATTGGGTGTTTGTGTGCTAGGGTGTGCTTCTCTCCCCTCTCTATGACCGTCATTGATCCCCATGGATCCCTTTAATTCCTCACCATGTCTCCACCCTTCCTACCCTTTTTGATGTGGCTTTTTCTCTATATTTAGTTGTGCAGAGACTATTTGGGTCATTTTCTGGGTTATTCACACTGATGATGGTGTTACCTAGTTGTGTCTGTTTGCCATATTCCCTGGAACTTTGGTAGTTATTTGTTTTTATCAATGATATTCTTTATCTCTTTGAGGATAAAAATACATTTGTCATATAGCTCTTTTAAGATTGCCTTACTTATTAAATAAATTTTATACAGATTTAATTCATCAAATTATTATTTGCCACTTATCTTACTGTTAAGTGCATCACATTTTTGGGGCTGTATTTTGTAGACTCATCTTTTTTTTTTTTTAACTCTTTTTTAATGTTTTATTTATTTCTGAGAGAGAGAGAGACAGTGTGAACAGGGGAGGGTCAGAGAGAGAGGGAGACACAGAATCTGAAACAGGCTCCATGCTCTGAGCTAGCTGTCAGCACAGAGCCCAACGTGAGGCTTGAACCCACGAACCATGAGATCATGACCTGAGCTGAAGTTGGATGCTTAACCGACTGAGCCACCCAGGTGCACCTGTAGACTCATCTTAAATGTGTATTTTTCACCTTCTAGATTATGCTTCCTAATGCTACAGTTGTATTCTCATCTTCATATGCTTCTCTAGGTTTCTCTGACCAGAATTAAATTATATTTTTGTATTTATGCTCTCCATCTATGGTGATATTGTCAATATTGCAGATTTTGTTGCAAAGGTTTAGCTCAAATTCTAGCCTCTAAATTTTATTTACTTCAGTTAATGCCTTTCCATGTACAATGGTCAATTTTAAGTGTCACCTTGGCTAGGCTATGGTTTACAGTTGTTTGGCCAAACATCAGTCTAGGTTTTGCTGTGGAAGTATTCTGTAGATGTGATTAATATTTAAAACCATAGACTTTGAGTAAAGCAGATTATCCCCATAACTTGGCTGGGCCTCATCACAGGCCTTAGAGAAAAGACTGAGGTCTCCAAGGAAAAGGAAATTCTTTCTTCAGACTGTCTTCTGACAGGTTGAATTTCAACCTCAGCTCTTCTCTGGTTGTTCAGCCTGCTTTACAGATTTCAGACATGCCATCTTTTCTAACTGCATGAACCAGTCCCTTCAAGCCTCTTTCTTTTTCCTTTTCCCACCCCGTATATATGTATATGAGATATGTATATCTCTTATATCCTATTTGCTCTGGCTCCCTAAGGAACCCCGACTGAGGAACCCTGACTGACATCTTGTACAGAGGCTTATATTAGCTATAGCCTCACTTGTATTGGTTTGTTTTTCACATTAAATTAATTTTCAGTTTTCTTTTTTTATACCCAGTAGACTTGTTATAAAGGTGGAGGTGATAGTTGGGGGCACATCATTTTTAGCAGGCTTCTTATACTTTTTATCTATGTCAAATTTTCAAAATTTTTATACTAATCTTTATAACACTGCAGAGTGGAAAAAATGAAAAAAATGTTTTCAATCTTTTTCATTTTTTAATTCCTGAAATTTTTCTTAAAAATAATTTGATGTTTATCTTTCTATTATACTTAAATTACTCTGACCAAATTAATATAATTCAGTATTTAGTTGTTCCCATCAATCTTTGTCATAAATAATTTAGCCTGTTGTAGACAAATAACATTTGATTTAAATTTCCAAAATTTATTAAGAGCTTCTTAGAATATTTGTGGGTTATAACAGATCAACACAATAATCTTTCAAAGAGAAAGCATTGGAAGTTAATTTTTGAGGTATTTATGTAGATATCCTTCCATGTCATTTTGTGCGTGTGTGTGTGTGTGTACAATGTGTGTGTGTTGAGCACATTTCTGACTTGATACATAACTGCAAAAGTCAATCAAAAAAATTTAGTTTGAAAAGCCATTATGTATCATCTTCTGTATATAACATGTTGGTGGACAAAAGTGCACTGTCAAAATATGTTCACATTTAAAATTCTGGGTCTGTTCCATTTTGTTGTAAAATTCTCACAACATATTTGCTGACCTGGCTCTGGCATTGAGGCTGCTCTTTGCAGTTTCCCGAATTTGTGTCACTGTGATATAAAAGTTTGATTCTTTCATTATTTTTATTATGTGGAATAAATTCAAGGTTATAAGGTTATACTGGTAATTGTGTCACTTTCAAGACTTACATTTTATATACATTCTTTAGGAGAAAGTAAAAGATTTTTAATTCATGATACAAAAATTATGTACAGCTATGGTGGATTTGCAGATGTGTGTATAAATGTTCAAGTAAAAATGAAAGTGATTGAATAGTATTTTTCTAGCTCATACAAAGATTTCTACATATACCAAGTGAAAGTGTTGTGACAGCTTTTATATTTTGCCATTTTCTTCTTCCACACAAGATCAGGAGATATAACACTGATCACCATGTTTTCAGAAAATGAGGTAGTACAAAGGTGTATGCGTGTGCTGTAAAGATGCCATCACTATCACACAAGTCACAGATGTTGCTTCCAACATTTGTTTTCCAATGTACCCCACTGATAGCAAGATAATCAGTGGTTGAAACAAAAGGCTGTGTTTTTTTTTTTTTTTTTGACATGGGCATTCAAGTGGTAAACCAGGATTTCTTTGGTATGTTTCTGTTGCATATATGCTGAGAGTTCATACTAAAGAAAACGTCTCTTCTGCTTTCTTTACCACTTCCTTCATTTTTTCCTTCTATACTATATAATTCACAATATACAATACGTCAGCAGCCTCTGATTTTCCCATATATATGTGTATATACAAACTCTTCTTTTGATCTGACATGCAAGTCCATTCCTATCCCGTATCTCTGCTACCTTTTGCATAAAATACCTGGAAAGAATTCTCTGTACTGCCTGTCTTCAATTTTTCTCTCTCCTTTTCCTCTCAAACATACACCAAGAGGCTTTTACCTTCACAATTCCATGCTATCTGCACTTATAAGTATCACTAATTGTTTCTGCATTGTTAAATCCAATGAACTGTTTTTAGCTTCATCTCATTTCATTTCTCAACAACAGTATTTACATCTGCTTTCTTATAATATACCTTTATCACTTAGCTTCAAGAACATCACGCTATAGTTTTCTCTATGTAGGAGCTGGTTCAGTCTTCTTTGGTGGTTCTCATTTGTGGGAGCCTGACAGTGACCACAAGAAAGCGTGGTTAGGGACGTGGGGATGTGCCTGCACACGGGGCTCCCTGCCTGGGCAAAGCATGCCGGCAAACGGGGTGCTCTGCCAGGAGGCTTGCACACAATATCCAAGTTTAATGGTCCGCTCGCAAACGAGGGAACATGCCCTCCTTAGAAGTAAGGAGAAGGCTGGAATTGTGAGCAGGCCTCTTAGTAAACATGTTGTGGTCGCTTCCTCCCTTTGCTCCCCCCTGTCCTTGAAATGTGTTTGGCTACTTGCCCTTAATTGGTAAAGGAATGCATCTTGTAGGTTTCAGTTTGTATCCAGTTACCGGGGTATAAAATAAACTGCAAGAGGGGCTTGCGTAGAATTGTTCCTCTGGCCGGAGTTGTGTCTGTCTTTTGTGTGTGTCTTGTCCTCTGTGTCATTTCGTCCACAACATCTGGCGCCCAAACGTGGGGCAGAGGGTGAACGAAACCGTAAGGGTGAGTACCCCTCGGGGATTGTAGGTCCAAGGCAGGGCAACTTTCGGGAAAATTATGGGGAATTCCCCATCAGCAAAGGCACAATACATGGAGCTAGTCAAAGGACTTCTCCACTCCATAGGGGTGCAGGCGTCTAGTCGCCGTTTATCTGAGTTATTTCGCCTTGTGGAGCAGCATTGTTATGGGTTTAAGTGCCAACCCAAAGTACAATTAAACTTAAAGGAATAGAAGTTAATACAGAAGGAATTACAGCAACAGCATCAGAAGGGTAACATAATCCCTTTGAAATTGTGGACTCTATGTAGTGCTATCACTCAAGCACTTGCATTGCTTTCTGCAATTAAGGAGTTGGTGGGAAGAGGAAGCCCAAAAGCAGGCTCAAATTAATGAGGGGCAGAACCCTCCTGGTCCCCTGGAGGATAAATTGATGGGAAAGGGACAGTTTCGAGCCTTGAGAGATCAGGCTCAATTTTCCGACCAGGATTTACAGCAGATGCGCCAGGTATTTCTTAGGGCTTGGCGCCGTGTGGTACCTACTGGCCACGCTCAGCCTTCTTTTACAAAAACTTTACAAGGACCCAATGAACCCTATCCTGATTTTCTTGCTAGATTGCGGGTGGCTGTTGAGCGGGATGTTGGACGTGATGAAATCTCGGAGATACTTTTGCAGACACTTGCTTTTGAAAATATAAACCCGGAATGTAAACATGTTTTGGGCCCTTTAAAAGGGCAGGGAGCTTCTATAGCTGAATATATTAGAGCTTGTTCAGGAGTGGGGGGAACTGAACATAATGCTGCTGTTTTTGCTACTGCTTTGGCTCAGGCTATGAAGCCCTCCAAGGGCGGAAATTGTTAAAACAATGCTGGGGACTCAATGGCCACGCCTCCAACTCCTCAAGTAACCCCTTTGTTTTCCAACAACCCTTAGAGATGACTGCTGCTTCAGGAATAGCTAAACCTTTAATGGTGTCAGATTTACTCTCTGCAACTTCAGGGAGTGTGGCTGCTGATTGACCTCTCGCTGAAAATGTTCTTTTGTCTCCGGGAGGTGGCATTTATAAATTAAGAACAAACATATTTGGCCCATTGCCTAAAGGCACCTTTGGTTTAATATTGGGCCACAGCAGCGCAGTTTTAAGAGGCCAACCCATAATTCCTGGAGTTATAGACTCTGATTTTGTTGGAGAAATTTTAATCATGGTTTCTACTTCTATTACACTTTCACTGTTGGCTGGAGAACGTATAGCACAAATACTTATCTTCTCTCTCCCATGGGGGCTTCTGTAACCATTCCGTCGGAAAACTAGTGGCCACTGCTCAAGTTCCTCGAGCACTCCCACTTTTGTTATTAAGAAAAAATGAGGTAAATCAACCTATCATCTGGATCCTTAAATGCACATGTGCTTCTGTCTGGGGGATTAAATGAAAAGCTGGACGCAGCTATTTCCCTCCCCCAGGGCACACCGAAACGTCGGTTGGACCTTCAGCAAACTCATAAACCTGTTTTGTGGCCACTTCTGTATCTGTTTTGTCCTGTTTGTCATTGTCATTGTTAGTCTTATCTGTAGAATTTCTGTGAGAGGGAATATAGTAACCTCTAGTATATATATAGATGTGAATATGCAATTCGGTCTGGCTTGCCTGCTGGGTTTGATTCTGTGGCTCCACGGGTGGGCACCCTTAAGGTCCCAAAAAGCCTATGGAGTCTGACTGTGCCTGTCTGCGATTTTGTGGTAAACGGCATACAGTCTATGGTGGCATCGGAATAGTTTCCAAAGCTGAGACCACTACAGCTAAGCATCCCTTAAGTTCTTTTGGGACACGACCAAACTGACATCTGACTGGTCTCCTCATTAGAGAGGGCACCCCCAACCCTTTGTCTGTCTTTGTGACATTGCCTCACTAAAAGAGTGCCCAACCAATATCCGGAAAAACCTCATAAAGGGGACCTTATTGGTCTGGCTGAAATAAATTTAGACTGAAGGGGATGTTAACTCTCTCCTGTTCTCTGTTCCTCTTTCTAGTAAATGTTGAGGGCTTCTCACTCATTCTTTTCCCAGATTAATGGCTATAATTGAAGCCAACTGTGGCTGGTTTACCTCGGGACGGGGACTTTAAGGAATATTCCCAAGCAGCTGCCGAAACTCCTTTTGTTTCGGGGAAGTTCCTTGTCTTCTCCAGACTGATATAGACTGCCTAACAAACCTTAAGTCTTCTCTTCTGTCTAAGCTCACAAAATTTAAAACTGCTAATTCTCTTTCTCTGCCTCCTGCTGTCAACTTGCCTCTTCTGCCTTCCCCATTCGTTTTGCTCTGTGCAGCCTGCTGAGCTGTGGGCTATTTACTTAGTTTTGCAAGACTTTCCTCAACTCCCTGTTAACATTGTTTCGGATTCTCGGTATGCTGTTCTCTCTTGTTTGCAGCTTCCTCAGGTTTCACTGCCTATAACTCTTAAAACAGATATTGACAAATTGTTTTATCAGGTAAAACAATCACTTCTGAGGAATTCAGAATTAATTTTCTTTACCCATATCAGTGCAAATTACACCCTTCCTGGACCCTTGTCATTCGGAAATGCTGTAATTGATGCATTACTTTATCCTATAGAAGCAGCAAAACAAGAGCATCGTCTGCAGCATACTAACTCGAAAGGATTAAAAAAAAAATCTTAGTGTTCGCTCTTGTTCTGTTTGTGCACCTTTTGTGTAGGTTGTGCACCCACCAGGTGTCAACATAAGAGGATTGCAAGCAAATCAGGTATGGCAAATGGATGTAATTTTTATTTCATCCTTTGGACAACAAAAATGCATCCATCATACTATAGATACATGCACAAATTTCCAATGGGCTAATACATTACATTCTGAAAAGACTGAAGCTATTATTACTCATTTATTATCTTGTTTTGCAGTTATGGGGGTCCCAATTGAATTGAAAACTGATAATGCACCCGCCTACCAATCTGCAAAATTAGCTCATTTTTTATCCCAATATCATATAATTCATACTTTTGGTATCCCTTATAATAGTCAAGGACAAGCTATTATTGACAGGGCTAATCGTACTTTACGTATGTTGAAAAAATAAAAAAGGGGGAACAGGAGAGATTTATGAAACCAAAAGACATCTTGAATGAAACCTTACTAACTTTAAATTTTCTGAATATTTGGAGCAAAGAAAATCTATCAGCAGCAGAATTGCATTTTCGAAGGAAAGAAGAGGATAAGGTGGCTGTGGTTACCTGTCAGGTAACGTATGCTCAAGCGATAGAATATACTTAATGGGCTTATGTTCCTAATCCTCCTCTTGTGAGAGCTGTCTCTTGGGGTGAACCTGAAGCACAGGTATGCACCAATGAAACTGCATTCTCCCCACCACCCGCGTGTGGAGGAATTAAGCATTTGCATCATCATCATAATCAATATAACATAAGTAATGATACTGTTGCAGTGGAGGGTCTCCCCTTGTGCATCGGAGGACATCCCTTTTGCCTCTCTACAAGAAAGCATAATCATTACTCTTATAATACCTGGGGAGTAACATATAATAATTATCAACCTGCTGTCTTTACTGTACTTGTTTCCACCAGGGGATTCAACACCTCTACGACGCCGATGAGTCACCATCCTGATACCTTTATACCATTATGCCCTTCTAATTTTTTTTATTCCTTCTCTAGAATCTTTGGAATGGGAAAGATGGCGAGGTCATCGGCCTTTTAAGGTCATGAATTATTCTAGATTTGTTATTGTAGATTGGAGCCCTGATCATGGTCAAATTTTGGAAAAATGGTCTAACAAAACTTTCAAATGGCATCAAATTAATAGTACTTTAATGGGTAATGGTAATGAAACCGTAAAATGGCAGCAATTTGCACTCGCTCCGCCTCAGGTGCAACTGTTAGGGTATCCCCACTTTCAAGGGAATATTTGGAAATTATGGGCAGTTTCCGGGAATCTCACTATATGGTCAGGAAACTATACTTTGGATAAGACTGACAGTTCAGGTCCCTTTCATGTTAACTTGCATGTTAATAAATCCTATTCTGCTACGGCTTGTCTAAAATACCCCTTTGCATTGTTGTATGGGAATTGGACTTGGAATGCTACAGAGGGATCTATATCATGTAATCATTGTAATGTAACACAATGTGTACATCAGTCATGGTGGAAAAGTTTTGAAACACAAATCAGTAACTCTAATTTTTCATTGGTGATTGTTAAAACTCGTACCGAAGTATGGTTGCCTGTAAATCTGACAAGACCTTGGTCGGACTCTTTTGCTGTATCTCATTTGGTGACTGCTCTACAAACCTTGCTTCACCGGTCCCGACGCATGCTTGGAATCATCATAGTGTCAGTTCTTGCAGTGGCTGCAGTTACTGCAACCGCTACCATGACTGGACTTGCTTTGCATCAAGGGGTCCAAACAGCAGACTTTGTACGGGAATGGCATAAAGACTCTCATTTATTATGGCAACAACAACGCGATCTGGATGCACAACTTGCAACTGATGTACTCAATCTTCAACATACTGTTTCATGGCTTGGGGATCAATTAACTGTCTTACCCACAAAAAGTGTATTAAAATGTGATTGGAACTCCTCTCAATGATGTATAACATCTGTGCCTTTTAACATGAGTGAAGGTTGGGAAAAGGTGAAATGGTGATTAACAGGGCATCAAAACCTAACTAAGGAAATTATGGAGTTAGAGCAGCAAATTTTGTCTACATTTAGCAGAACACTACCTGACATTACTGGGTCCAATCTGTTAAGGGATTTACAGAAAGGGATGAATAATTTGAACCCTCTTGGACTTGTGTCTGCCCTAATTGGAACTGTTCTCGTGAATACTTTATTCATAATACTTTTATGCTGTGTTATTATTTTAGTTTCCGGTGCTGGCGAAGAAGGCAACAACTAAAAAAGGATAGACAACGCGTTCTCGCTGCCTTACAGTTTGCTACCGCTTCTCAGAAAAAAGGGGGAGATGTGGGAGCCTGACAGTGACCACAAGAAAGCGTGGTTAGGGACGCGGGGATGTGCCTGCACACGGGGCTCCCTGCCTGGGCAAAGCATGCCTGCAAACAGGATGCTCTGCCAGGAGGCCTGCACACAATATCCAAGTTTAATGGTCCGCTCGCAAACAAGGGAACATGCCCTCCTTAGAAGTAAGGAGGAGGCTGGAATTGTGAGCAGGCCTCTTAGTAAACATGTTGTGGTCGCTTCCTCCCTTTGCCCCCCCCCCCCCCTGTCCTTGGAATGTGTTTGGCTACTTGCCCTTAATTGGTAAAGGAATGCATCTTGTAGATTTCAGTTTGTATCCAGTTACCGGGGTATAAAATAAACCGCAAGAGGGGCTTGCGTAGAATTGTTCCTCTGTCCAGAGTTGTGTCTGTGTCTGTCTTTTGTGTGTGTCTTGTCCTCTGTGTCATTTCGTCCGCAACATCATTCATCTCACTGATTCATCTCTTCTTCCTTGATGATGTTAAACAGTTAAATGCCATCTATATGATATGATAGCATCTTCAGCCTGGAGTCTCTCTTGATCTGAAGGCTTATTTATACAGTTTTTAGGTGCTGGAAATACGAAGTAAGAGAAATGAACTTATCCTTTAAAATACTTGATTAGTAAGAGAGTAATTACTTTTTCAGATGACAAATTTTCAAAAGTCCTAATTATATAAAACCTTAACACAATATGATACATGTTACTATAAAAAGGTAGGGTAGGCATGTTGACAGACAAAAATAAAGAGAAGACTTTAGCATTTAGAAGATTGCTACCATACACTTTTAAAAATATTCTATTGAATATTGTTTTGCATAACTGTGATTACAGTTAAATGTCTAGATTGATGATATAACTGTTGAGTTAAAATGTATATAGTATAATTTTGCATTGTAGAGAAGTATACTTTCTGAATGTGGTAGAAGACTGATAAAATGTCCATATAGTGACATCTTCTCTATCATTTTCCCCTACAGCCTCTTTTTATCTTTCTGACATCTTATTAAATCACAGAACAAAAGATGTATATATTTTATATATACATTTACGTATTAACACATACACATTTACATATATATGTATGTTAGATAAGAATGTTTCTACAAACACAAACATACATATACTCTGTGTACAGAGTTATTACCAAGTAAATCTGTACAAATGCTGGAATAAGAGCAACGAGAGTTAACCTGTTTGTGTCATTATTTTTTTCTATTTCTCTTATTTTAGTAAATCTATTAGCTGCATGTTAAAAACAATCTCAGATCACATGGATTACTTTATGAAACAAACATCTCAATTTTATAGACAAGTTAAGGGAACAGCTGATACATAATTTTATTCCAGGGTTTTCAGTGCAGCATAGCCATTATAAAGCACTGTCTAATGTAGCTTACACGTAATCACCTTTCCACTGTTGCTTCGGCCAAAAGGATGTGCATTAAATTTTGCAGGAAAAACATCTTTGTTTGAGGAGGAAATTATTTCTAAGTGGCTTTGCATTAGGTGAAACAATATTTTTCATAATCATAATATTTTGAAAGAATACCACCAAAATTTTATGCCTTAAAAATTATCTATATATATACTCTATCATAATCATTTAAGAAGTCAATATCAGTCAGTTCTCTACTGAAAAATTAGTACTGGTGTTTTCATTCCAACTTCTAAAAATTTCTGAGAGTCCATTAATATAACTGCAAAACACCAGCTAAGGGCTATGTAACTAAAAAGCTACAACATAAAGATCTACAGATTGTCATCTTATGTATTTGATTTCAACATCTGTACAGAACTTACTCTGTGCTATATAATACTAACTCATTTACTCTTGATACCAGTACTGTGAAGGAGTTATTCTTATTATTTTCATTTTAAAATAAGAAACCAAACCATAGAGAGGTTAAGGAATTTGCCAAGGTCATACATCTAATACATGGCAAGCCTGGAACTTGAAATGAGGCACTCTGGGTCCGGAGCTGATGCTCTTCAATAGGGCTTTATGTCTAATTTAAATACTAAATACTATGAACAATTTGAAGAGGTGGTCTATAACTATTACTTCGTATGACTTACAACCTTGCCACATATTCGGGGCCATTAAAATGTGAAGACCGGAGGGGCGCCTGGGTGGCTTAGTCGGTTAAGCGTCCGACTTTCGCTTAGGTCATGATCTCCTGCTTCGTGGGTTCGAGCCCGGAGTCGGGCTCTGTGCTGACTGCCAGCTCAGAGCCTCGAGCCTACTTTAGAGTCTGTGTCTCTCTCTCTTTCTGACCCTCCCCTGCTCACGCTGTCTCTCTTTCTCTCTCTCTCCTAGAAATAAATAGAAAATACTAAAAAATTTAAAAAAAAATAAAAAATAAAAAAAATGTGAAGACAGGAATAAGAAAGAAAGAACATAATTCATGAATGTTGAATGACAGAATGGAAAAGCAAGGGGAAAGGTCATGTATGATACAGACACAAGAACTCAATTTCATGGCCCAAAGTGAAGTAACATTTGTTTGTAGAAAAAGATTGGCTATCATCAGCTCGCGGTTGTCTTTGGTGTAATTTAAATAGCACTAGATTAAAGAGTAGAGATTAAAATTCAAATTCAGTTTCTGCCAAGTACTACATGTGTTATCTAGGACAAATTGTGCTTTTTAGGAGCTGCTCCCTCATTTTTCTAAAGTTCCTTGAAAATGTCTAAGTCTATGCAGTGAGATTGTCAAATCGTAGGGTTTGCTTTCAGAGCATATAATTCTATGAATCAGAAGAGGCAAAAAGTGTATTTTTAATTTGTCCTCATGTGTATTTAGTTTGTAGTATAAACTTCTCTGATGATTCACAACAGTGAGTGCACATTTACAAATAGCCTACATGATTATGAGTTTTCGTTTGTTTGACTACAGTGAACATACATGCCCTAAGGCATTATTTTTGCCTCTTGTTTATGAGGAAAAATGACATTTGTAATATTTTTTCTGTGGACACTTTTTGTCTCATGCAAGTTGTTCAACTTCTATCTTGGTATTTTGTGATCATATTTGTATGTTTGCTTTTCCTTTAAAACGTAGAAATTTTCTGCCCATATCAATCAACTAAACATTCATTTATAGGTTTCATTGTTGTATTCTAACCTTTCTGCTGACCTCATCTTGTCTTATTTACACATACTTATTATTTTTTTCTAGAGGCAACTTCATTTCTTTATGGCCTAAGATACGTAAGTAAAAAACAACAAAAGAAAGTATGAATTAAGAAATAGTACTAGAGTAGACACCATGGGTTTAAAAACATTTACTTTCTGGCTTTGTCTTTCTCTTTACCTCCTTCCTGATATCAGCTAACACCTGTGAGAAATCTTAGTTGTCTTTCTGTAATTAAAAAACAGAACTGGTTTGTTGTGAATAATATCTTCATATCCTGAGTCCACATACTTCCATTCCTAACTGTAAGGTTTTTTCAGATGGCTAAATTTATCCTGTGTTCTAATTTTCTAGAAGAAAACATTGTAATTCATAATCCCTCTTTGATTTCATAACCTTAATGTTTGCAACATTAAGAAGAGATTCTATCAGCTCTCAGGAGGAGATTAAGTTAAAGCAGACAAAATATGATTGAAATTTATGGAGAGCATTGCCTCTGTTACAAGTTTAAAAAAAGCAAAAACCAAAAAACCTAGCTTAAAAAGTCTAAAAAATTCTAATATTTAAAATAATATAAAGGGAGACTCAAAGAAATATGATTATTTTTATCAAGAGTATATAGTATCACGGGTTTCCTGGGTGGCTCAGTCATTTGTGTCTGACTCTTGGTTTGGGCTTTCTTCATGAACTTATGAGTTTGAGCCCTGTAGGGTCCTGGCACTAACCAGAGCCTGCTTGGGGTTCTGTTTCATTCTCTTTTGGCCCCTCCCCCACTCACTCTCTCTCTCTCTCTCAAAAATAAATTAATAAATGTTTTAAAAAAAGAGTATGTAGTATTATAGATATAAATGCTGTAAAGAGGAGATCATCAACAATTTTACACACTTCCAAAATACTATATATTTTCTCTCTTTCTATGTAAATGGTATATACATATATAATATAATATGAAGTATAACATGTATAACATATATATATGTACACACACATATATAGTGCAATATATATGTTCAAGTAGATATCTCAAAGTACTATCCAGCTAAATCCTTTTTCCTATGTATAATAGTAATCAAACTTAAATATAAACAGGTTGCATGGAGTAGCATGATATTAAAGACCTCTTTATATACCATAATACCAAACATATGTGAAAAGGTGAAACATGTCTTGGAAATAATATTTTTAATCTGGCTTTTTCTCTCCAACCTAAGGGGGAAAACACCTTATACCCCTTTTCCTTAAAAATGAAAGGGAAGTCATGCTAATAACATATTTTAAAATGTGTTATACTTTAAGGGTAAATCTGACTAGGAACTCATAGTATCATTGGTTTCCTTTCCTCAGTTTTAAATGAAAGAGTATTTGTTTACTGTGGGAAATCAAATAACTATGTTCTGGGTTAGGAGATTATAGGGAACCCATCACAAAGCAGAACCCTTCTTTCTGGCCTTGCTGAAAACAGCAGGCTATGCTTCACTTAACTAGTTAATGTGTATCTAGGGGTTAGGTCCTGCCTGTGCTCATAAATTCCTTACCCTCTGTTATCACATGGAATATTTCATTTAGTCATAACTTGTTTTTCTGCACGTTTTCAGTATGTTCTTACTAGCACGGAGCCCACTGATTTATTGCATTGTTTTCTTGCATGTATGCTCAATATGTAGATGGGGGAGACTTCCTTAGCCTCCCTCTCACCTCTCTTGACTTGCATGGAGTCATGAATAATCCTTTCTGTCGTCCTCAGCTTTGCTGGACAAAGTGGAAAGCTGAACTTACCGTTTACATTTAAAAACTAACTTCTATTTAAAACATATTAATTTTATCAAAATAACAACTTGTTTAAACATAAATAAATAAGGAAGTCTGAGACTGAAGCTTTCACCTTTGCCAAAGGTTCTCAAGTCTTTTCATTCATTGTTTTGAATTTGTAAATACCCTAGAACACTCAGGGCTTTCATTGTTATTTAAAGCTCTTCAGGTTAAAGCTATTTAACTCCTTAGATTCTGGAAAAATAAACTTAAGGGACTTACATAGGTCTTTCTTTTCTTTTCTTTTTTTTTTTGGTAGGTCTTTCTGAATATTTCAGCAATGGCATGATATTTTCCTGACGGTTTACTGAAGAGTGCTAAAACAGAGCTTTCAAATAAATTAGGAGACAATTTCTTAATTATCTAGATTGCTTTTATCTGGTCCAAAGAAATCATTGTAATTTGTATGTCCTTTGAGTGTTTCCAAATGTAGACTATATAGAACATAAGGAGATTTAAGTTAGTAATTCTAACAGCTAACAATTTGAGGAATTAACCATTTAGCAGTTTAAAGACATTTTTGACTTATGGCTTAGAAAAAAAACTTATGGAGCATATAATGATGACCATATTCCTATGTCAGAAAGCTCTGATTCTGTATCTATTCATCAAAGAAAATTTTTCCTATAAAGAGGGGAAGCCATTTAATTGGTCAAAAAGCTGATATAATTCTTTAAGTTGATATTTTTCCTCAACTTTCTGATATCTCTCAGTAATATGGCATAACTTTAAAAATTCATCTATCTTGATTTTTCATTTGAGAATATCATATTATTTAAAAAATATTTATTTGCTTTTCCTTTTACGCTCAAATGTTTTCCCTGCTAAATTATCTAAGGATGGACTTTTATCTTCTGAAAACAAAGTAATCAACATCCTTTCAGATCTAAAAGCTATTCCTTCTGGGAATCAAAACAAAAAGTTGTAATTTTAGAATCTTTTAGTACTTAAAACCAGGATGTTTTTACCTGATGATTGTCTGGCTTTCTTAGATAATTATGATTGATACAAAATAATGTCCAAATTGCTAATGGAAGTAAACATTTGTTGCTATAAATATAATGATTAGACAACTAATCAGTTTGCAAGTGGACTATGTATGTCATTATTTGCTTTATTCATATTTTGATTGAAACAAATTAGATAATCTAGAAGGCGGCTTAGAATTGCTTTTACTTCCTTAAGTCTATAGAACAAATTCCTCAGCATTTAGCCTTTTGTTTCTTCTGTGTACCATTCTCTACTGTCTCACACAAGCACACAAAACAGAAGGAGCAATGTAAGCAGAGAGAAAAAGTCCACAGTCACATAAATAACCAGCAGATATAGCCCAATCAGTAAGACAGACCCTTCAAAACCATATATTCTTTTTTAAATTTTTTAAATCTTTATTTATTTCTGAGAGAGAGAGAGAGAGAGAAAGAGAGCAAGCAGAGGAGAGAAAAGAGAGAGGGAGGCACACAATCTGAATCAAGGTCCAGGCTCTGAGCTATTCGCACAGAGCCAGATGCGGGGCTCGAACTCACAAACGATGAGATCATGACTTGAGCTGAAGTTGGACGCTCACCCTCTCACCCGACTGAGCCACCTAGGCACTTCTAAAACCATGTGTTCTTATGTAGAGTCATTATGTACTTTTCATTAATTCATTCAACATATTTATTCCACAGATATCAATTGTGCACCTAATATATGCCATGCACTGTTCTAGGCCATTGGTATTTCACAATGAAGAGAACATATGAAGATATATGCCTTTTGGAACTTGGGAGTTATGTTCTATGTATACCAATATTGTATCTTTAAGGAACTTGAATTGACCTGCTTTGTTATGTGTTTCTTTTTTGTTATGTGTTTTTAAATTCTTTTTTTTTTTTTAAGTTTGTTTATTTATATGGGGGTGGGGTGGACAGAGAGAGAAGGAGAGAGAGAATCCTAAGCAGGCTCCAATGCTGTCAGCACAGAGCTCAATACAGGACTCAAACTCACAGACCATGAGATCATGACCTGAGCTGAAACCAGAAGGTGGAAGCTTAACTGAATGAGCCACCGAGGCTCCCCATTTAAACTTTTTTTAATTAAAATTCTGTATCGCATATAAAGACTTAAACTTCATCTCCTTGATATAAGGAAATACCTATTTAATCTTTTATTCCCTTGATGTCCTTATTTCTACAACCATATATTTTTCTCTGAACTTACCACCAAACATCCTCCAGTTTTCATTTAGTTGTGAATTTTAACTTTTATTAACTGTCCTGTATTTATTATAATGGAAGCTGTTATACGTACAAAAACCCATAATAGACTCTAATTTCACTGCCTCTCTCTTATTTATAAGAACTCAAATGAATACATTGGGCCCATCTAATGATCCAGTATAACTTGTGTCTCAAGATCCTTAATTTAATTGCATTTGCAAGTCTCATTCGCTTTATAAGGAAACATGTATAGGTTCTAGAGGTTAGGAAGTGGACCTTTTGGGAGGATACATATTATTTATCCTACCATACTTGGTATGGAGAATTCTTTTTAAGAGTTTTTTTTTTTTTTTTTTTGCTTTCTTTTCTTTACAAATGAAGTAAAGAAATAAAGAAGACATCAAAATTTGTCAATTATCCTGCTACATAAGCCGATGATTAAGATTACTCCACATAATTTACATTGCCTTAATTTTCCAAGTTGGCTTACCTTTGAGTTTTTCTCCCCTTTATTTTATTTATTTACTACTTGATTCAACATGTATTTTCTGTACCATCCTCTCTTTTGTATATGAGTGTAGACTTTCTTAAACTGAGAGTACGTTTCAGGACTAACACAGCCAGTATCAGGTAGAGGTTGTGAGAAATTATGACCAGATAGATGAGTAAAAGTTAGTAAACAAGCAAAGGATGGGTTGCGGTGTGATGTGAGGAAGAAAAGATTGCCTGGGATTATGTATGTGTGTGTATATATATATACACACATATATATATATGCCAGAGAATCAGTGCCTATTTGAAAACTGAGAAAAATCCAACAGGGCTATAATGTGAAGCAGATAATGTGTATAGGAGGTAGGAGGGCAGGACAAAATCTTATAAAAGTTATTATTGGGACATTGTGCCCTCTTGATTTTTTGACTTTTCTCTGACCCTTTGCTTCTTAGTACCATTTACTGTTCTTTTCCCTTTCCTCGTCTATTGTTATTGATGTGCCCTTGGGCATCAGTTTGCTTTTCTTAACTACACCCTTATTAAAAGGTTTATCTTCAACCGCTGTTGCTTAAAAAAACTCACAATTAGTTGACAGCACTCAAACCTGTCTTCATCTCCTCTCATATTATGTCCATTATTAATTTATTACCCCTCTGCTTCAAATTCATCCAATAGCACCTGCTCTGAGACGGACTTTAGGTCTTTCTCACTTCCAAAAGAGATGTTAACCTTTGTCAGTAGAGGTCACAGGAGAGAGTGCAGGAGGAAGACGTCGTGTCCAGTTTTGTGTGTTTATGATTTTGCTTAACCTTGCTCCTGGTCAGTGGTATCCGAGTGTGTGGAGACAGGTGGTGATGCCTGGCCTCAGCTGCCTTCCAGAGCATGGGCTATCAATGACTGAGTAGCCCTGGCCTGGACACAGTGATCTCCTTCCCGAGGCCCTAGTGATCCAGATGCATACTCTAGGCCTCGTGCTCACACAGTCAGTCAAGCCCATCTGTGTGCCCATAAGCCAGCTTACACTCTCTTATTCACTGGAAAGCTGTTTCCTGCTGCCTGTGGATCAGCTCTGACCTGAGCAACCCAACAGATATCTCTGCCATCCAGTGGGCTTCAAGCATATATATATTCTCCAGTAGAGACTGACATCTAGTTTTAGGGAGGGGACCCCCCATCCCCTTCCAAGTTTATATTCACTTGTTGTTTTCCTAGGATACTCTTTTAAGTTCTCTTTACTCCTTTAGAGTTGCTCTCCTAACCTGGCTTAACAATTCTTTATATTAAACACCCCTGTTTAAATTAATATAGGTTTCTATTGCCTAATAGACACGGACTGATGTTTGTATGCACTGCCTCTGAAAATGGATGCTTATGTAACTTAAACATGAATGCATTACGTTGGAAGTCAGCCACTCTACTCCATTACCAGTATCCTCTTTTTATGTTTTTTATGACAGAAAAAAAAGCACCAATGTCAAGAAACCTATGGACCACTCAAAACTTTTATAGATGTCTTAGAATTTTCATCAAATGATCATTAGTATCTATTCTGTATATGAAGAAATTTCAGTTTCTCTATCAACTTTTGTAATTGTCAGAGAACATGATTCACCTATAGTTTCTTCATCTATAAACAGAAATGATAAATAATTTTAAGATTATATAGCATTATAGGACCTGTATGTTGGTTATGTATCATCTTACTCTGACACTGGGATGCAAGGGATTGAGCACTTCTTTTGTACTTAAAATATCCTAATTTTCGGACTCTCTGCCATTGCATTTTGGTAAGATATTCAGTCTTCTTATTACCAAGCCCCCTTGAACCAGCATCCTCAGTTTTTTTTTTTAAATGTTTATTTGCTTGAAAGAGAGAAAGGGAGAGAGAGTGAGCGAGAGAGAGCATGTGCAGGCACATGAGATGGGCGGAAGGGCAGAAAGCAAGGGAGAGAGAAAATCTTAAGCAGGTTCTGCACTGTCCGTGGGGAGCCTGATGTGGGACTAGAATTCAGGAACTGTGAGATCATGACCTCAGCCAAAATCAAGAGTCAGACGCTTAATTGACTAAGCCAACCAGGCGCCCCATCAGGTTTGTTTATTTTTTAAAGTTTTAAATATTTGAAGTAACCTGGTGTATTTAGGAAAGTTCTCTGTCATCTTCAGTTTATACTGGACACCATAGACATGTTCAACTTGTAAATTAATATGATCCCATAAACTCTGGCAGCTAGTTGATGTCTATATCAAACACACGAATGAGCTCTTTTCCTGAAGCTTCCAAGATCACAGTATTCAGTATAAGATGCTCTCCTGTATCCTGTAGCAGTCCTTCCTTAAAGATGTTATATGCATATGTAGATTGGCCTAACCTGTAGAGAATTTTCTTCTTCCTTTTGTAACCCAGCCCAAGGATTCTGTTCCTTCTTATTTTGGTAACATGTGTAACTCTTACTGGAATGAGCCTTTTGTCTCATAAACTCGAAACACATTTCTCCATCTTCCATATGCTAGGATAATTTAACAAGTCTACCTCAATTAATCTAGACTTTCACAAACAAAATAAAAGATTTATCTTATGCATAGTCGGCAACTGCTGCTTTTTACTGTGTAACATAAAAGCTACCAAAGCAAGGAGAAAAGCCGTATATTAGACAACGCTGGAGATGGATAAGAGAAAATAAATACAGCAGTGATAACAGAAAACAAATTTATATTTTAACATTTTTATGATCTAAGAAAGCACTGTTTTATTGAAATAGATAAAGGAAATAGCTCTTTGGCTAATTCTATACTTTATAATGTCAAATAATTATCTAAGATGTTTATTAATCTGTATTATATAGAGAAGTGCTCTTACAGCTGCTGTAGTTTGTATGGATAAAACAGTTTTCATGCAGTTGTTTCAAGAGACTCTCAAAAATGTTTTGCATTTCACATAGTAGAAGCAAACAGTAGTCCTTTTAGATTGTTGAAGTAGGAAGAATGATGTCAACCTTGGATTATGGAGGATTTCATATTAATCTGCCTTGAGTTAGGGTGGATCAGTTAAAGGTCTTTGGTTGTAAACAGGAGAAACCAGCTTCATCTTAATTCAGAAAAATAATTTTCTTAACTTTTTGCAAAGCACTGCTGACATAAGTAAGCATCTTATTCACACTTTCCACATTCCTCAAATATTCAGATTATTTGACAGTAGTGTTCAGTTACCTCAAAGACCCAGGTGCCACAGTTGATAGATGAACTGTTTTACAACGGCATCTTATGGGTTAGTTACTGTCTCATCTCACTATTTAAACATCAGTCTTAATGCTGTTTCCCTGTCTCAGTGTGGATAAGTATTTCCAGATACTCCACATTTCCTAGAGGATCTTTTGCTTGTCCCAATTCCTGGAACCCATTTAGTGATCAGTTGCAATTTTTCGATTGCAAGCAAAACATAGTCAGTCTCACCAAACTTAGAGAAAATGAATCTAGGTATTTCAAAAGCCAAAAATAGGGACTGACAAAGTGGCTCATAAAAGATCGAAATTTTATAGCAGCTCTACTGATCTAGGTCAAAGGTCAGTTTTCTTACAGAGCCAGATAGTAAATATTTTAGGTTTGTGGGCCATTTGGCTACTATTGCAACTACTCGCCTCTGCCACTGTAGTGTGAAATCAACCATACACAACAAGTAAATAAATAAACATGGCTATGTTCCAATAAAACTATTTAAAAAATAGGAGACTAAGTCTTGGGCCACAGTTTGATGACATCTGTTCTACATAGTAGCAGACAATCAATGAATTGTCTTCTTTGTGCCTTCTGTCCCAGATTCTAAAGGGCAGGAGAGAGACTGTTAACGCACTTAGTAACTTGCCACTTTTCTGGAGCTAAAGATACTTTGACATTGATTTGATTTTGATTGATACTTTGATTTGATACTTTGATTGACTGTCCCATCAGTAGTGCATAGATTGGGGAAGGGTGGTAGGAAGACTGGGAAGATGTTTCCTGTAGAAGAGGGAAGGAATACTGCTAAGATTGTATTAAATTACATATTTCTACTCTAGAGATTCTTGTAGAGGGGAGCTGGTTTAAGAAGAACTTCCTGAAATGACTAATATAGATGCACGTTGTTTGCAATTCCTAATGAAATATGTGATGCAAAAACCTGGGACTTACGTTGATGGATTTTCAAAATTTCAATTTTCAAGCATTTATGAATGAATTCGATGGTCTGTTACATGTTGCCATTTATTGTGTGCCTCGGAATGAAGTGGATGAGAGCCTGGAGTTATTCAGACAATGAAGAAATCTTACCAATGGCTCAGAACCTAAATTTCAGTAATTTTATTTCTCTTTTATCCATAATGAACACAGTAAGTTTTACTATCAATCAAAAAAAAAGGTCACAAATATTTTAGCTATACTTAATTGCATTTTAAGTAGGAAGTTTTATGTGCCAGAGATATTTGTATATTCAGTATAGATTTTCAAGTCTTATTGAACTACTATCCTTGTAGATATGTATACATTGCTTTTAGGCAAGCAAGGGTGAAAACTTTTAAAATGTAATGACTTTTTACAGACAAAGGGTCTGTGATATCACATCTCTCTTTTGAATTCTATCGGGATTTTGCATTATCCAAAAAAGCTGTTTCCTATTTAAAGAGTTTTTAATTACAAGGTCTGAAATGGATTGAAAATAGATGCATGGAACATTAAGGGACATAATTATCTATAGCTGACAATTGGTCCAGATGTCAGATGTGCCACACCAATAGCTTTACATACAAAAATGTTTTTAGTTTAAGAGATTGATTTAACTATTTAAAGTAATTCAGACACAAACAGTATTTTCAGATGGCATATAGACTTTTGAATAACTTGAAATGTATGTTTACAGAAGAACACATATGATGCTAGATATCTCTATATTACTTATCACTGGCCATAAAAACTATTACATGTTACGTATCCATGTAAAACTTACATGGTGTGTACCTGCAACTAATAGGATATTTTATGTCAATGATACTTTAATTAAAAAAAAAACCCTAATACCTAGATACTTTGTTCTCCTTGCTTGGTGTCTACACAAAGAGATCTAGAATTCTCATTTTATGTTGCAAATCGTGAAAAAATATAATGTTACCAACTTCAAGAATCCTACGGCTATTATTTACAATATTATCATAACCTCATGTTGTCATTCATTAAACTTAAAAAAAGTAAAAAAAAATTGAACTGGAAACGTCTTTACCCTCCTATATCTTGCTTAGTGTCTTTAAGATCTTATTAAATGTGTGTGTGTGTGTGTGTGTGTCTATTCTATGTGTTTGGTGGGGAGAAGCAGTAATTCCTACGATCACTTCCTGGTTTTTATGGATCTAAATGTCCAATATTAGTTCCAGTCAGTATAGAGGAAGTGCCATTACATCATTTGGTCAGTCATTGTTCCAATCATTAATTCATTTATTTATTTGTTAATTACAATAACATTGAGAACCTATGCAAAAATATGAATAATGATATCAATTCTCAAGGAACTTTTAGTCTCATGGGAGACCAAAATTAAATTCCTTATTTCTGATAGCTATGATTAATAAAAAAGAATTTCATCTATTTTTTTCTGTATTTTTTAACAAGTTATGCATTTGTCGTCTTTAAGCAATTGACTACATGGTTGAGCCAATGATATTCCATCACAAATTGCTATCAATTAACTCCATGTATATTTTATTTGTTCTTGACAATTCTTACCATTCTGGTTATTTATTAGTTTATAAAAATATCCCAAAATTTCATGATATAAAAATACTATTTTTTATGGTCATAGATATTACAGAGCAATCAGAAATTTAGACAGGGCAAAGAAGGAGTCAGCGACGTTTGGGGACTCAGTTAACAGCTTAAAGACTTAAGTTTACTCTACACATAGGGTCTGAGCTCATCTGAGGCTTTCTTTCTCTTACATTATGGTGGTTGATATTTGCTGGTGGTTTATAAACTGGTACCTTAGGTTGGACTTCAAGTGCATGTGGCCTCTCAGTGAGTTGCGGCTTTTTTACAATATAATAAATAGATTCCCACAGTCGCTGTCCTAGGGGACAGAACTTGACAGAAATTATATTTCCTATTCTATCCTAGTCTTATAAGTTAGGCCATGTTATTTCTGCTATATTCTATTTAATTGAGGCAGTTACAAAGACATGTCCCCTACCTAGTTTCTCTCTACTTTTTGCTGGGGCTAATTGAGGCAGTTACAAGCCCCCCCCCCCCCCCCCCCCCCCCCCCCGTTTCTCTCTATCTTCTGCTGGGGCAATGGCTGATTTCTGGAAGGGCATGTGAGATTAGAAATATTATGTACTTTGTTGGAAAATGCAATTTGCCAAAGTCCACCATCCAGCTACAGTAACTCCTATTTGAACTGAGGTTGGTACCTGAGTAGAATCTAAGTATGAGATTGTGGTTTTGGATCTAAGTTGCAAGCAGGAAGAAGCTGGAAGGATTTTGAGAAGAGTGTTAGTGAAAGCCTAGAGGCTTTAAAGAGACTGTAGGAGAAAGCCTAATTGCCCTCAGCCTAATTGCTGAATACTTAAATAAAAGGCAGGTAAATATTACTGGACATTGGAGAGCCAGGGGTCCCTTGTTAGCAAAGTGGAAGAAATCTGGCAACATGTTGCCTAAAGTATCATAGAGAGAAAATGCACCTAATTAACTGATGAACTAGCTAAGGATATTTATAGGAAGAGATAAAGATATGACCTGGGTTCTTTTTCCTGTCTATAGTAAAATGTGAGAAAATAGAAATTAGCTAAAGAAAGAACAGTATAGTATAAACTACCATGGTTTTCTTATTCAGAAATAAAACTGTTTCTTAGACTGGACCTCTCCAGATAGCAAGAGCTTCTAAAATTCAGAAATGGCTTCAAGACAAGTGTTAAATATTAGCTTTGTTTTGCTTTGCTTTATTTTTTTAAGGTTTTCAAGTATATTCACTACTACATAAAATAATTATGTATATATAATTTATGATATACATTCATTTACTATGTTTAGATGTACATTCTTCTTAAGTGGAAGATTTTTCTATTCCACCTTGAAAATGAACACTTTTTCAAATTAAGTTTTATATACAATGGGCATTTAACTAATAGCTAACTTTCTATAAAAAATAAACTTTGAAAGTTTTTATTTAATATTAACATTTAGATAGTTATAATAAAGTTAAGTATATTAAATACTACTACTGCAATCAAATATTTATAGCAATGTTAATTTGTGAATAAAAAAACAATGTATTATCATTTTAGAAAATGTAGAAAATCTAAGGGATAAAAAAAATCCTACCATTCAGAAATAACCATCATTAATTTGCATTGGCATAAATAATTTCTTCTGTTCATTTAAAATACATAATTTATTTCTAGATAAAATCAGTAGTATAATTATTTTACACCCAGTAATTATATCCTTATATGAATTTACAAAGATATTTATCTGAAATTGCCAAGCTTGGAGTCAGTCAAAAGAAGACCCTTAATAAGCAGCACAGAGATGCATAAATACATTCATGATAACATGTAAATACATAATACAAAAATGCCCCTTGCTACTACTGTATCTGTCCTGTGTATCACCATCTTTATCATTAAACAGAAAAATGTAAGAACTTGCTCTTTAGTTGTTAAAGCATAATTGATTTTCTGTAAGCACTTGGTATTCATCCATAAAGTATTTAGGGATAGAGGGTGAGGAGGGAGTTGTTTTTTGAATCAAAGCTGCATTTTTAATTTAGAAGAAGTAGTTATACACATGCATGCAAATTTCTTATTTAAAATGTTAATTCGTGTGGACAAAATATTGTCAAAATAAGCAGGAACATGAAATCATTGGTTAAAAACCAAAATAAAAACAAGAGTTTTTCCCTGCAAAATATAATGAGCAACAGACTTAAAATATTAGACAAATACTAATGGTAATATATCATATATAATATAGTATACATCTCTCACTTCCATCATGGTCAAAATGGAAAACTGCAAAGTGTTTATTCAGAAGTAAATATGTAAGTATTGCTATTTCATTTTATCCTTACAGAAAAAACATTCATGTTTGAAAGGCATGGGCATTATATCTACATTATTGCCTTTTACAATGTTCTTGTGCAAGTTACATATTCAACAAACACTTATGTTCCTCCATGTGTAAAATAAGTACCATGATTACTTACCTTATCGCATTGTTGTGTGTCCCGAATGAGATAATACCTGTGCAGGGCCCAGGCTGAGCCTGGTTTCATATGTAGTGATTTCCCTTTATTCTCCCAGTATAATCTGAGATTGGTCCTCCTCTCCTTTAGCTGGCAGATACTTTATATGCAGTGTGTTGTTACCTCTCATGATCATTATGAGATGGTCAGATAGTGAAATATTAGGATACCAGGAAGAAAATAACTACCTATCTGTAGTATACATTTTTCTTGTTTAAAGAGAAAGCAGTTAAAAAATAATAGCTCAGTCTCAAACCTAGTGGTTGAGAAGGCAGCGTGTTCAAGTGCAGGACTTTGGAAAGCTCATAAGTGCTGCAAATCACTGTTGCACTCAAATCAAAGACCCCAAGCATTGAGCCCCCAAAGTTTGCATTCTGAGGCTGTGTTCTTCTGATTCTAAAATTACCAGCTGCCGAAGATTACTGAATACTACCTTTTAAGCTAAAATTCCAACTGTGAAATAGTATGACTTATTTTTTTTTAATTTTATTCTAACATATTGATAGGCATTTTTTAGTGGGATCAGTCCATATACTTGTGTTTAGCCAAGGGAACTTATATGCCCTCTTGGAGAGAGAGAGGCAAAGGGGTGGAGGAAGGAGATGGAAAAGGAGAGACGATAGATGGATATTTTAGGTCTATTACTGACCCAAGGAATGGTTAAAAGAGAGCAGGGAAAAGAAGGTTAAAAAATGGCTTGATGCTAAGATCGGAGATCATACATTTTCTTGTTTAATCTCTAGGTGCATTCTCAGTTAATTCCTTTATTTATTAACCAATATTTATTTACTATTACTAACTGCCAGGCAGTGTCCTAGGCACTAGAGATACAATAAAAAAGGCTGACGAGGTCTCCCCTCTTGAAATTTTATTTGAATATGGAAAATAAAAGGACACTACTTTAGAAATTTAAAAATATGAATAATAGAGTGATACATTACATTAGGTGTATATAAAAATGTGTATAAGATGGTATGATAGAAAGTGATGAAGTGGTCATTTTGTATGTTAGTGCTGGAAAGTCATTACTGAGGAGATTGTATTAAAGCTACATTCAGAATTCCAAGAAGTTAGATTCAAAGATTAAGAGCAATAGCCTTCCAGGCATCAAGCAAATTATTGAGAAAGCCTTAATATGGCGACCCATTTGACATGATTATGGAAAAGAAGAGATGATATAGCTGGAGGACAGTAGTCAGAGATGAGATCAAAGAAGCTAGACCATAAACCAGAAAAAAGATTTTAGATTTTATTTAAAGTGGAAAGGAAAGTGATTGGAGAGTTTCGAACAAGAATGTGATCTAATTTGATCTTTTACTCCCCCTCCAACATCTTTACTGAATTGTAGGACACTTACAGCATTGTGTAAGTTGAAGGTGTACAAAGTGATGACTTGATATACGCATATATTTAGAAATAATTATCACAGTAAGATTAGTTAATACATTTGTCATTTCACATGATTCTTTTTTTTTTTTTGTGCTAAGAATATTTAAGATCTACTCTCTAGCAATTCTTAAGTATAGTATACTATAGTATTCTATATTCTATAGTATAGTATAGTATACAGTATAGCATTGTTAACTACAGTCACCATGATCTGTCTTTAAAAGAACACTTTGGTTACTCCAGGGAAACTTGGTTATGGGGAGCAATACTAAAGAGATGTAGAATCGTGACCTGGCTAGGATGGGAGAAGAGGTGGAGAGATGAGGTTAAGAGTTGAGATTTGTTTTGAGGTGAAGCTCTCATGACTTACTGGTGGAATGGAGGAAGAGGGGACAGAAGAGTAATTTATTTGATTATAATGCTGCTTGCTTCCCCAGAGCTTTGGGAAAGATATGATGGGGGGGTGGGGGGGCGGGGAAGAGTAGCTCAGTGTAGGTGAAAGGTTGTTGGTGGGAGTCAGAGGTTTTGTTTTAGCTTCATTAAGTTTGCATATTACATATGCCAGTGGGCATAAAAGAAAGCAGATATGAATACGTGGATCTAGAATTCATGGGACAGGTAATGATTGAATTCATAGATTTGGGAGTTCTTGGCACGAATATGGTGTTTAAAGCCACATAACTTGGTGAGGTGACCCACAAAAAGAGATAGACCCAGAAGTAAACCTTCATATTTAAGGAGACAGATGAGTGGAAGACAGGGAAGGATACTAAGAATAAGTATGCAGAAAGCGAAGTGGAGGAAAGGGAAGGGGAAACAGTGATTCCAAGAGTTCAGGTAAGGATAGCATAACCAAAGGGAGCGCTGTCAGTGACCACTTGCAAGTCATTTGTGAAACTGTAATCTCAGTGCAATGATAAGAGAAGCCCAGGGAGAGTCCTTAGAGTAGAAAATGTGAGATAAGGAGTGGAGGCAGAAATTATGAAAACTTAGAAAGTTAACCTGAAAGCAGAGGAGAGAGATGGGGTAGTGTCCAGAGGAATGCAGGATAATGGGAAATTTTCTTGTTTTTGCTTTTTTATAGTTTTTATTTTTTTAAATAGGGACATAAGAATGTTTGCATACTGATGAGACTACCCAGTGGAGAGGGAGAAATTGATAATGGAAAATGATATTAATCATAGGCACAGGTTTCCTAATGTGAGCTTTCTCTGTGGGAGTAAAAATTTTCATTGATAGTACTAGGAGGTCATCAATATTATCAATACATACAATTTTAAGTAGAGTGATACTTTACTGGATAAACACATGAAACACTCCAATGGAAAATCCCTGGATTTTCTTCCGTCATTCAAGATGTATTTATAAAGCAAGTGTTTATTGGCCCACTGATAATTTGTAGCCATAAAATACTGTACATGAGTTTATCATAAAAACAATTTCTCCAGTACTGATAAATAATTCATATCCATACAGTGATTTCTTTGGAAGATATAATAGATACAAAAATACAATACATTGTTTGTTAATTTAAATTAAAATAACTTAGTTTCCAAGAATGGCACACAAATTTATTTCCCATAGTCATGAGAAGGCTTTTCATATTAATTAAAATTTAAAACTAGCATCAGATTACTACAAGTTCTTTTCCTAATAATGAGTGAGTATTTTTTACTATTTGAAATAGGATTGTTTGTGAAAGTGAATATGTGCTCTATTGATGACTGACTGCTCTGGGATTACAGATGTTTTTAATTGGTTTGTTTTTAGCTAAAGATCTACATTATGCTGAAATATTATCAATAGAATTTGGAATGTGTAAGTGTTTTAAAACTAGTTAAATACAATAAATATGAAGAGATTTCTTTAAATATGTTCATGTTCCAGAGGGATGGCTTTTAAAAATATGATTGCCAGTTATTTGTGTATGACTTCTCTTGGTAATAAATTGTTCGTTAAACAAAGTAATTTATGCTTGTTTTAACTATTCAAACAATGCAGATTTTGTCTGGAAAAGTTTAATAATCTCTTAAGCTTTCCCCTTCATACCTCTTTTCATTAAATTGCTAAACTAGATCAGGTAGTTGTGCATTTTTGAACAATTATTTCTGTGTTCATTAAGATATGTTCAGATTGATATATTTACATGTAGAGTTTCCCTCATTTAAAAACATTTTTTAAATATTTATTTATTTTTTGAGAGACAGGGAGAGACAGGGCATGAGCAGGGGAGGGCAGAGAAAGAGGGAGGCACAGAATCCAAAGCAGGCTCCAGGCTCTGAGCTGTCAGCCCAGAGCCCCATGTAGAGCTCAAACTCAGGAGCCGTGAGATCATGACCTGAGCTGAAGTCAGACGCTTAACCAACTGAACCCCCCCAGAGCTCCTCTCATTGTTTTTAATAGGAAATTTACTCTGTGACTTGTTCTGTTCATTTATTATTGTATTATGTATATATATATATATATATATACACACACACACACATATATATATGTATTTGTCATATTCTCTATATGTAGTATATATAAATATACATATATCTATACATCAAATATATATGTCAAACACTACCATCAGTATTATTTAACAGCTCTGAAGTAAAAGGATTAAAAATATATGTACTATTTAGTAACAATATTGAAAGCCTCTAAATTTCCTTAGTCCTTTCAAAGTATCTCAATACTATATGTTAGAGTAATATTAGTAGGGTTAAAGCATGAAGAACAGGAAAAGAAAAATATTAGTGAAGACTGACTTTTCAGGCACTATTTGTGCTTAACAAACGCTTCAGTACTTTTACTGTGTAAATGTGTGTGACTACTTTTAGAGTAGCTTTGGAACAGAAAAAAATTAGTTTTCATGTTACAATTCTGTAATTCTTTTAAGTTTCTGAAGTTCCTCTTTATTGTCTAAAGAAAATGCTAAAAGCTTTAAGTATTTCTTTTTTAAAAAGTAAGTGACTATAATCATATCTCTTTTATTGTTGGGAATAAAAATAAAAATATAAATTCTCTGTTACCTTGAGGTATCTTAATTACAATGAAAGCATGAGAGGAGCTCTATTTCAATAAGTAGATAATGTTCAAAGTATTATAATTACCCTTTTGATAATGTGATTGTTAGCTTTCCAGGGCCAGGGGAGAATTGAAGCACGATTTACTGAGACTAGGATGTGCCAGCCCTGTACTTTGAGATTTGAATACTTTGTCTAATTTAGATCTGATGACAACCTTATAAAGGAGCAATGACAAACACCCTTGCTCATAAATAATGCATTCCTGGAAATTGTTTTGAAAATTGAATATTAAAAAATGGCTCATTAGGCTTACATACTACAAGTAGATCCTATTTTGAATAAGAATAAAATATAAAATCTTTAAACAGAATTTGCACCAGTCAGATTATTATAAAGGCATAAATGATCATTTAAATAACAAAAGTTTCTTAGTATGAAAGATTGATGATGCATATCAATTTCTAAATTGAGTTACCTTTAAAATTATATACTCTTTTCTAACATATTTATTAATTTTTAGACTTTATTCTCTGAGTATCACAGTAAAGATCAGAGGTATTACATTTTCTTGTATGTGTTCTCTCTGGGGAAAACTCCAGCAGCAGCAATAGGAATACTTGATCTAAGGAAATGAGCTAATAAAAATTTTCAGCTAACTTGTAATGTTGTTTAATAAATAGCACTTTGCTACCATGAAGAGGGACTTGGTATTAGTAGGTGGAGCGTGAGAGAGGTTTGAGGAGAATTTAGGATAATTATGTGGTCATAACAACTTCATTGAAAAACATACTTATTTAAACATTTGATTATCTTTGTGAAGAATCCAGTGGTAAATTGTATCAATACCAAAAGCTATATGGATCCATGCACGTCACCTTACATTTGAATGATGGGAATTTTTTTGTGTGAACATTATCTCCAATTTTTTTTTTATTAAATTTTTTTTAATGTTTTATTTATTTTTAGGAGAGAGAGAGAGACAGCGTGAGCAGGGGAGGGTCAGAGAGAGGGAGTCACAGACTCTGAAACAGGCTCCAGGCTCTGAGCTGGCAGTCAGCACAGAGCCCGACGCGGGGCTCGAACCCACGAACTGCGAGATCATGACCTAAGTGAAAGTCGGACGCTTAACCGACTAAGCCACCCAGGCGCCCCTCCAATTTTTTTAAAAAAATTAATGTTTATTTATTTTTGAGAGACAGAGAGAGGCAGAGTGTGAGTGGGGGAGGGTCAGAGAGAGAGGGAGACACAGAATCCGAAGCAGGCTTCAGGCTCTGAGCTGATAGCACAGAGCCCAATGCGGGGCTCAAACTCACAAACTGTGAAATCACTACCTGAGCTGAAGTCAGACGCTTAACCAACTGAGCCACCCAGGTGCCCTTTATCTCCAATTTTTTATTACTACTTATTGTCTTTTACTAAATATGTGACTATGTTTTCATAGATAATAATTTCTAACTGTAAATAAATTGTATTAACACTTGTAGAAGACTTTCATTTTAATGTTGTTTTCCCCTCACCCCTGTGGCATAAGAAAAGCAAGAATCATAACACAGTCAAATACTCACTGCAATGCAGAAAAATATGAGAAGCATTAGAATTCATGTAACTGTTGGGATTGATTAAAGATTATTTAAAGCATAAAATTGTGGCTTTATTAGAGAAGACGGTTTGGGCATGACCAACATACACTATTTGAAAATGTAAGTTGTATGCAGTCCTAATGTATGAACCATAAGGTTTCTTCTCCTATGTCGTTCTCTCCATTCTGCAAATGAGACCCTTGAGAATGAGATATACGAAGTGATCTGACCAAAGGAATAAGTTTTGAGTGGCAAGAGCCATGACTTGAATTTAAGAGTTGTGAATTATTTTATTGTAAGCTTTGTAGTATATTATGTTGTCTTTTATTTAAATTCCAAAGATAAAACTTGTCTTCCATTTTTATCGTTGTTAAAATAAATCATTATAAATGTAAGTTTGATGCTCCGATTGTGGATAGGATGGAGTTAAACATACATCTCTTTATCTCCCACTGAACTCCAGTGTACAGCATAGGCAGAACCCATGGGTAGCTATTTGGAAACTCAGGAAGGCAAGTATTAGCAGCCCGACTGTTAATAGAAGACCAGAATTTGAAGTATCACCAAACTAGTGGTGAGTTACATTTTTCCCCCCTTCTAATATCCCCAAGCTTGAACTGAACTTCAATATAATAATAATTAAAAAACCCCCAGCCAAACAAACAAGCAAAAAAGCCCAGTGTGAAAACTGTGATACAAACAGAGAAAGGTCCAGGAGAAACCATCTAATTCTGGCTCAGTAGGTGGAAAGGTAACTTCTAAATCTCAAAAGAATGGGAAATCCCCTTTTATTGTCTCTTTCTCTCCTCTGTTGTTTAATGCTCTAGCTAAGTAATAGCAGCCAGGTAAAGGGAGCCTACAAACTCAGAATTCTGAAGTCAAGAAATATTCTTATCTCTTGGGGATCCAAGGGAATAGGGCCCAAATTCATTGTTTTAGGTGTTTTTTCCCCCTTGTTCTTTAGAAGAAGGCAGTATTTGCCTAGAAGATCACAAAGGGAAAACCATGGAACCGGAATGTATTGGAGAGATAGATGAGGAGGAGGAGGAATGTGAGAAAATGATACTATTAAGTTGGTTAAAACTTTCTGGGCTCACTGTTGAATTGTGTATGCAAACTCCTAACAAAGACTTTGAGAATTGATCTTATGGGTACAATTCTGCCTAGTCACAGACTGGACAGCCCTTGGTGGTAAAAATATGAAACAAGTCCAAATAATACTGCAAAATAGTGATTTGACATTGGATCCACAGCTCACAGATCACTAAAACAAAAATACCAATATTCTCTTGGGATATACACAGGACTACAAGTCTAAAAAGCAATATTTAAAATGTCCAGAGTACAGGGGCGCCTGGGTGGCTTAGTCGGTTAAGCGTCCGACTTTCACTTAGGTCATGATCTCGCGGTTCGTGGGTTCGAGCCCCGCGTCGGGCTCTGTGCTGACTGCCAGCTCGGAGCCTGGAGCCTGTTTCAGAGTCTGTGTCTCCCTCTCTCTCTGACCCTCCCCTGCTCACGCTGTCTCTCTCTCTCCTAGAAATAAATAAAAAATATTAAAAAATAAAATAAAATAAAATGTCCGGAGTACAAACTAAAATTATTTAACTTACAAAAAGTTGTGTAAATTTCAGTACACATGGAAAATTATATCAAAAGACACCAAAGATGAGACGGCATCAATATTTGAATTATATGAAAAGGTTTTACTGTAAAAATGAAACATTTTTAATCAAGTATCAAAATAGAAAGTATCAGCAAAAGAAAATAGATAAAATAAGGAAGAATCAAGGGGAGATCTTAGAACTTAAAACCACAGTAGCTGATACAAAAATATTTGAAAACATGAGGGGCGCCTGGGTGGCTCAGTTGGTTAAGCATCAGACTTCAGCTCAGGTCATGATCTCACAGTCTGTGGGTTTCAGCCCCACATCGGGCTCTGTGCTGAAAGCTCAGAGCCTGGATTCTGCTTCAGATCCTGTGTCTCCCTCTCTCTATGTCCCTCCCCTGCTTGCTTTGTCTCTCAAAATAAAATAAAGACGTAAAAAAAAAATTAAAAATATATTTGAAAGCATGGAAACTTCCCAAAATTGTCAAAAGATATAAACTGACAAGAGCGCCTGGGTGGCTGTGGGCTAAGTGTCCAACTTTGGCTCAGGTCACCATCTCGTGGTTTATGGGTTCAAGCCCCCTGTCAGGCTCTTTGTGGATAGCTCAGAGCTTGGAGCCTGTTTCATGGATTCTGTGTCTCACTCTTTCTCTGTCCCTCCCCCACTCATACTCTGTCTCTCTTTATCACAAAAATAAATAAAACATTAAAAAATCAAAAAGAGTAACCTGACAGATTGAAAAGCTGAGTCAATCCTAAATAGGATATACTCAAACAAACCCATGACCAGGTACATTGTCCAAAATTATTCAAAACAAAGAAAAAATCTAGAAAATTTCCAGGAAAAACTAAAACATTGGCCATAGGGGCACAGTCATTTGAATCACTGAAGATTTCTCATTAGAAACCTTGGAGACGAGAAGAGGCAAACCTTTTGTTAATTAAAAATTTTTTTTATTGTTATAAGAAAATTACTATCAACCCAGGATCTTTTTTAAAAAAATTTTTTTTATTTATTTGTGAGAAAGAGAGAGAGAGTGAGCGAGCAGGGGAGGGTCAGAGAGAGAGGGAGATACAGAATCTGAAACAGGAGCCAGGCTCTGAGCTAGCTGTCAGCACACAGCCTGACGCAGGGCTCGAATCCACGAACCCACGAACCGTGAGATCATGACCTGAGCCGAAGTTGGACGCTTAACTGACTGAGCCATCCATGCATCCCAACCCAGGTTCTTAAAAACAGGGAATATATCCAAGAATGAAAGTGAAATAAAGACACTTTCAGATAAACCAAAACTAAGAGAATTTATAGCCATCAGACCTGCTCAAAAATAATTGCTAAAGAAAAATCTTCAGAGGGAAGGGAAATCATACCAGAAGATAATTTTTAGAAGATCAGTAATGAATAATGAGCAACAGAAATAGCAATATCTGAGTGACTATAGTAACCTATTCTATTTTTGAGTTATTTAAAACATGTTTGAGAGTAGGTAACTAAAACATATAACACTGTCAAATGGCATTTTCAGTGCATGAAGATCTTATTGATAAGGACATAGATTTCATAGATAGCTACGGCATAAAGAGAAAAGAGTAAAGGGACATATATGGTGATACAGAAACCTGCTATATAACTGAAGTAGTTAAGTATGCATTTTGTAGTCTATAAAACAACCACTAAATAAATGTATACACACACATTCACAACGAGATATAGTCCAGTTAACAGCAGATAAATTAAAAATTGAATACTAAAAATGGCCAAATAGGGCAAAAAAGAGATGGAATACAAATAAAATAGTAACAAAAAAGAGGGGGAAACAAAAAACAAATAATGATCAATATTCAAGTATATAAATAATAACATTAAATGTAGACAAACACAGAAATATAGACTTTTGTATCAGATTAAAGATATCCCACATGTATAATTTATAAGGTACATCTTGCCAGTATCAGAATAAAAGAGGGTATGCACCATAGCTCCCACAGACACTGAAAATCTAGCACGAGGAGGGGCGCCTGGGTCAAGGGTTCAACGTTGGTGAACATCCAACTTCAGCTCAGGTCATGATCTCGTGGTTTGTGAGCTTGAGTTCCTCATTGGGCTTACAGCTGTCAGTGTGGAGCCTGCTTTGGATCCTCTGTCCCCTCTCTCTTCCTGCCCCTCCCTGCTCATGTGCACACGTGCTCTCTCTCTCTCTTTATTTCTCTCAAATATAAATAAACATTAAAAAAATCAAGAGGAAGCATATGTTAAAAAATTAGATAAAATGAACTAATTATATTAAAAGAGCAATCTGAAAAAGCCACCTAAGATTAAAAAGCCCGAGTAGCCATTTAACTATTAAAGAAATTGAATGTGTAATAAAAATTTTTCCAAAAACAAGTCTCCAAAGCTTTTTACTGTCAACTTTAGCAAAACATCTTAAAAATACCATAAATTTTCATAATCCCCAGAAAATAAGAGTATTTCCTCTTTAACAATCATGAGAAGCCTAGTGGCTCCAGGTAACAGCCGTTTAGTATCTTCGTTTCTGTAGGTCAGAAGTCCATTTACTGCTATCTGGGTTCATTGTTCAGAGTCTCACGAGGGTGAAATCAAGGTGTCACCTAGGAATGCTGTGTCATCTGAGGTCAGAGTCCTTTATAGAAGTAGTAGGATTGGGGTCTTCAAGTCCTCAAGGTCACCTGCTAGTCCTTGACTTGGGATCATGACAGAACAAGGCAGTCTTTTTCATGAGCCGCCACCTGAGAATCTGTGTCTCTCTGTCCTCTCCCTCTCTCTCCCCATCTCTTGACCATGTTTAAGATCTCGCCTGATGAGGTCAGTCCTCCTCAGGACAGTCTCCCTTTTTCAGCTCAAAATCTGATCGTAGATTTTAATTATACTGGCAGAATTGCTTCTGCTATGTAAAATATGTTGGTATTGATAGCCCATCTCGTTTATAAGTTCTGCTCATACTCAAGGACAGATTATACAGAGTATGTACACTAGAGTGGAAATCTTGAGCCCACCTTAATATCCTGCTTACCGTAAGGAGAGAATGCTTCCCAATTTACCATATAAAACCAACAGTTCCACTCCTGGACATTTACTCTAGAGAAAAGGAAAGTTATCTTCATGCAAAAACCTGCACATGATCGTTTATGGAAGCTTTATTAGTAATAGCCCCAGACTAGAAACAACCAGATGTTCAACAGGTGATTGAATAAACAACCTGCGGTACTGTATCTATTCAATGAAATAACAACAACAACAAACTGTCAATATTTGCAAAATTTCAAAGAATTTAAGAGATAGTACACTGAAGTGAAAGAAGCCTGTCTTAACAGGTTATAAATGATATAAATTCACTTATATACATTCTTGAAAAGAGAATAGAATGACGGAAGGTAGGTCAGTGGTTGCCAACAGTTAAGAGAGGGTAGATATGATTATAAAGGGATAATTTGAAGGAGTTTTTTGTGGGGGACTATGGATGTTTTCTGGATCTTGATTGTGGAGGACTGTAAAAAAGAAAGAAGGAAGGAAGGAAGGAAGGAAGGAAGGAAGGAAGGAAGGAAGGAAGGGAGAAAGGAAGGAAGGAAGTATATTTTACTTTAAATAAAACCACTGCATAATCCCTTTTGCTCCTAATTTATTCTGTTCTACATGAATATATATTTAACATTAACTTCTTTCTCTCAGTAATTCAACAATCATTATAATTCCAAATACTCATTTTCTGGAAGAAATCTGGGAAATACATTAGTGAAAATTTGCATGTTGAAGACAGTTTACCTGCAGTGTTTATACATGAAAAGCAGATCAGGGGGAAATAAAATTTTGGATAAATTTCTTTTTTGTATCATGGAAGTGTTCATAATTTTACTTCATTCTTCTACTGAAAAGTTGACAACATTTGAGTTTTTTCACCCTTAAAAGTCACTTCTCTGTCCACCTGTTTGCTTGAAATTTTATTGTTGTTGTTCTTTTCTTTTTCTTTAACATCCATAATTTACTAAGATATTTTCAGTGTTGGGTATTATGAGTAAATTTTTCCAAGTATATGCTGCACTCTTTCAAAATAGTTTCAAAACTTCTTTAGTTTTATTTTTCATAAACTTTTCACCCTCCGGTACTTCTAATATGTGAAAGTTGCATATACTTTGCTTGTCTTTGGTATTTTCATTTTTATGTAATTATTTTCATTTGTATATTCAGTGTTTCTTCCTTCTTTTACATCTTTTAATGCATACTATATGTGTGTATTTGTTCTTTTGTTCTCTCTAGTATAGACTTTTGTCATCTGGGGGAGCATATGATTGTATGGGGTTTGGCTTCATTGCATTCTGTTGTTCATTGGTATGCAAACTATTTTTCCTGAACTTAAAAATTTTTTCAGTGTTTGTTTATTTTCAAGAGAGAATGTGTGTGAATGGAGGTTGGGCAGAGTAGAGGGGTCACAGAATCCAAAGCAGGCTCCAGGCTCTGAGCTGTCAGCGCAGAGCCCGATGTGGGACCCGAGCCTACAAACCGGGAGATCATGGCCTGAACTGAAGTTGGATGCTCAACACACAGAGCCACCCAGGCGCCCCTTTCCTGAACTTTCAAATGGGTGACATAATATTCTTTTCTAATACCATAGCTCTAGAGTTTCCTTGTCTGTAAAGTTTTGAGTATATTTTTGAGGCTTCTTGGCTCTGCTCTCTGTCTTATTTTACCTGGATCTTCTTTCTCTTGTGTCTGTCATCTCTGTTATGTTACATTTGGAATGTAGCTTTTTCACAGTTTTTCTTCAGGATGGAGCTTCATCCTGGAAGTGGGCTGTGGCTAGTTGGCTTGGAGCATGCATGAAGCACAATATCACTTCCAAACCTCATAGCCCTTTGTATCACACACTGTTGGAGTATGTCAACCCCTTAGTTTTCAAATCAACTCACTGAGGTTTTGAGTAAATAACTAAGGGTTATTGTGAAAATTCCAGGTCTCAGATATTCCATTCCTTCCTGCTATTTCATCACGTGCAAACACTTAATCCAGGTAGGTTATGCAGTTGGTGGTGGTTTATCTTCTTCCACTCATATTTTAGGTTATATGAGAATATTTTTCTACCTAGTATTGTTATATTTATCTTCTGTGAGTTTTTGGTTTTATTCTGGTTTGTCCTGGATGTTCTGTTTTATTTTATTGGAGAATTTAGACAGTTTCAAAAACTATGCTGCTGTGGCTGTTTCTTGTCTGAATACTGTTTCCAAGAAGTTTTTGTTGAAGGTATGCCGACCTTCGTTCCTCCATGTTCTTGTAGTTCAAATCAGCTCTTGGATTTGAGTAACTATTTGATCTTTTCTCTGTGTATACATACTTGGTAAGAATTTGTTGACGTCTAAAACCAGGCATTTTTCTAAGTGCTAGCAGAATAGAGAAATGCTACGATCCTTATCCTTGCTCTCAGATTAAGGGTCCATGGGGTGGATGCAGTAAGAGGATTTTTAACATAATATGATCAGGGCACATAGGTCATTTTTACTTGGCCCACCCAGATATTCCTTTTCTTACTTCTGGGCTTATTTCAGACACTACCTCTTCTCCAAAAATCTCTTTGCAACCTTACTTCCCACACCTTATCACGACCATTGCACTATACATCTAGGCCTCTATCCACTTTTTTTTTGAGAGAGAGAAAAAAACAACTTATAAATGCTGTATACCTCTTTTTCCTCATCCCTAGAATTTAGGTTTCTTTTTAAAAATTTTTCATTAAAAATGTTTTTTTTTAATGTTTTATTTATTTCTAGGAGAGAGAGAGAGAGAGAGAGAGAGAGACAGCATGAGCAGCGAGGTCAGAGAGAGAGGGAGTCACAGACTCTAAAACAGGCTCCAGGCTCTGATCTGGCAGTCAGCACAGAGCCCGACGTGGGGCTCGAACCCACGAACCGCGAGATCATGACCTAAGCGAAAGTCGGAAGCTTAACCGACTAAGCCACCCAGGCGCCCCTAAAAATGTTTTTTAATGTCTGTTTTAAAAGACACACAGAGAGAGGGACAGAGCGTAGGCAAGGGAAGGGCAGAGAGAGAGGGAGACACAGAATCTGAAGCAGGCTCCAGGCTCTGAGCTGTCAGCATAGAGCCTGATGCTGGGCTCGAACCCACAAACTCTGAGATCATGATGTCAGCCACAGTCGGATGCTTAACTGACAGAGCCACCCAGGCACCCCCAGAATTCGGGTTTCCTAAAGGCAGTTTTTGTTGTTGTTGGTTTATGTCTCCAACACGATATACTGTGTGCCACATGGCTGGTGATAAATGCAGAAGGAATGGTTCTAATCTTTTAAAGAATGTTGAGCATTAGAAGAAGAATAAATAATTCCACTTTGAAAATAAAAGGAAGTTTCACATAGAAAGACATTTAATTTGGGTATTGAAGTGATCAATAAGCATTTGGCAAAGGGTGAGATTTTCTTTACTATCTTTCATCAGCAATAGGTATTTTATTTCTTAGCTGGAGTTTAAATTCCTTATAAATGAATTTTCTCTATTGATTAAGCTTCCCAGAGCATTAACGTCCTAAATCAACTCTTCCTAAGTAACATATTCCTGCTACTTTTAAAGTGCAAAATTCGGTGGAACTGTGACTATAGAATTAACATAACTTTCTTGTTAAGAACTCTCTGTGGGAATCTGTGGTTGATTCATTTATCAGAATGATGTTATTATGAGCAGCTACAGTCATTTCATGGAAAAATTTCTTTTAAGCTCTCAATTTCCTGAGTCCTTTTTGGTTTTTAAGGGATAAGTTCATTTTTTCGTCAAATGGCTCAAAGCCATTATATTTTTCCTTCACAATATCTCTAAATGGCTGCTCTTTTTCCCTTTAGACTTTTCGCTCTATTGACCAGAACCTCCTCATTCTTTTTCTCTGAATTAAACATGAAAAGTCATTTACAAAACTATGTGCTAAATTTATACTTTTATGCATTGCATCATTTTTTTTTTGGCCAAGATCACCTCCATATGAACCTTATTTTTGCTAAAAAACTTGCTTAAATAGCTGTTTTTCCTTATATCCTATTACTTCCTGATTCAGTATAAATCTAATCATACTTTACAGAAAGACAAGTCATAACTTTTGGGTATTAACAAGACCAGGATGATCAATTTAGAATGGATTTATCAAGCTATGGCTCTATAATTCTATAACCTTTTAATATACTTAGACAACTTATCAGAATCCAACATGAAGTCTTTTTAAACTACACTCATACCATCACCACTTAAACCCCCCTCCTGACCACATACATATGGATTCAAATACATACTCTTCTGCATAGGAACAGGGGCCAGAAATATTGGTGAGAGTTTTTATATCTTTTCATAAACTAGGGTATAAAAATACTGAGAACCATGGTGTAAGATGTGCTTCCAGGAGCAGGACTTTCCACTCTGGTTTGTGCCTGGTCTTTGAAACTACAGAAGCAGAGTGTGTGCCTGGGGGATGTGTGGAGTTCTGATATTTGCATAACAATCACTGGATATCCTTTGTCTCTTGAAAGTTAAAATTACCATAAAGCATAACAAGAGGGAGAAAACATATTATTCCAGAATTATCTTTTTATATGTTTATCTAAATATGCTTAAATATACAATCTAAAGAGACATGAACATAAAAGTAAAGTACATAATAGCTATGATGATCCTTTTTATGTGTAATTTATCAAAAACTGTTCTTGGTCACTGCATACATTTCCTAACTTAAAAGTTATATAAACTATATCAGATAGGCATATTATGATTATCAATTTATCTTTAACCAATGAGATAACTAACATTCATAAAATCTAGGTAAATTCTTTTTATTTATTTTAATTTTTTAAACATTTACTTAGTATTTGAGAGACAGAGACAGAGTACAAATGGGGGAGGGTCAGAGAGGGAGACACAGAATCCAAAGCAGGCTCCAGGCCCTGAGCTGCCAGCACAGAGCCCCACACGGGGCTCCAACCCAGGAACCATAAGATCACGAGCTGAGCCAAAGTCAGACGCTCAACTGATGGAGCCACCCAGGCGCCCCTCGAAGTAAATTCTTAAAATGAAGTACAACTTGCTTCAGTTTGGATGATTCATTCAAAATAAGTCACATGAAATGATTTGCAAAAATAAAGCTAAGGTTTATGTTATAACAATATTTTATACACTATCACCCGGTACATCCCCAAAATGATGTTTTCACAAAGTATTTGTGTGAGCGTGTGTGTGTGTGTGTGTGTGTGTGTGTGTGTGCCTTTATGTAGGTTTTAGTACATCCCAAATAGCTAGTGATCTTTGGAGATCAGTCACTCCTTCACTGAATTACCCTCCATTAACGTTGCTTCTATAATGTTCATCTTCACATCTTTCTGTTAGAGGCTATAGATGAAAACTGATGATTTCCTTGAAAACTTGGTATAGTTTTATTTAGATTATATGTTTTGCTTTTAGAAAAATTATACCATTAGGTGCCCTCAAACTCTTTAATATAATTTTGGCACTTAATTTATTTTTAATCATTAGAACTTCTTTTATACGTCAACTAAGTCACATTGTTACATTATTCTGAATTGGTAGTGGAAAGAAAAGCCAATACTATTTAGAGAGAGAGAGAGAGAGAAAATGAAATGCTATAGAAAAGCATTTAAAGATGAAAATTCCTCCTAAAAGTAAATCTAGAGATCACTTATAAGCTACCTTTGACTGCCAAACTAAATTTAAAGTAGCTTTAGAATGTGGAATAATTAGATTGCCTACAGAAAGTAAACTCACCAACTTTAGAATTAATAAGAGCACATCGGTATACATCTTCATCCTAATGTTGCAGCAGAATGCTTTTAAAAAAAACATTCACGGCAGCTCTTCGTGAGGCATTGTGCTAGTTTCAATACAACAAGAAACCTCACAGGATTGATAAAGCAATTGCATTATCAGATTTTTATACTGTTTTCTTTGAATTTCCCAAATCACTTACATTATGAACCTGTAACTAATGTCTTTTGGGAATTAGCTGGCTTCCTAGAGGTTTAATTGAGCACCAGCTTGAGACCAGATGAGTTAACTCAGCAATGCATATTCATTAAGCAGTTAATATATGCAACACCTGCATCAAATCTCATGGAGAAAGATAAAAGGCGTCCTACCCCCTGGGGGGGGGGGCCTGAAGTATAAATCTGGAATTAAATATACTCCTTCTAACACCAGAAAATCTATCAAGGTACTCTTGAACCAGCACACAAAAGCATTTAATGAGATTCATAAGATAACACATAAAACAGAGCATTTAGAATTTATTCCTTAAACAACTTTAGGATTTAGAGAATAATTTCTGTGAGATTTCAAATCATAGTTTGAGCGTGACTTTCAGCTTGAGGGCGGCTGTTTTCTCCACATTTTATTCACCACATTCCCAAGCTGTCATTCAGTCTGTGCCTGAACACCAACAATAAGAAGTGATGAAAGTAAGTCAGCTCCACATATGGGCGACTCTGACTGCCTGAAAGCTCTTTCTCTTCCTTTCTGTCATTAAGAGTTTTTCCAAATTATACATTTACCTTTTTTTTTGTAAAATTACCTTATTAAAATATTTATTCTTTAAATTTTTCAATGTTTATTTTTGAGAGAGATGGCGTGTACAAGCAGGGGAGGGGCAGAGAGAGAGGGAGACACAGAATCTGAAGCAGTCTCCAGGCTCTGAGCTGTCAGCACGGAGCCCAATGTAGGGCTTACACTCACAAACTGCGAGATCATAACCTGAGCCTATGTTGGACACTCAACCAACTGAGCCACTCAGGTGCCCCTAAAATATTTATTCTTAACTAGACAGAAAATTTTAGGTACTCAGGGCCATTATAGTTTAGCTTACACTATATCCTTGATGCCTAGCACAGTGTCAGATACCGATTAGAAATTCAGCAAACGATCTATGAAATGACATTTAATTACTTGTAAATGCACCAGTTAGTCCTGATTTGATCCTTGGCAACTTTCAAAACAACTCTGCCTATCATGGTCGCAACTTGGATGAAGTTACTGTGAAAGAGATTTGTTTTCTCTGTATTTTTTTGGAATTAGGTTTTTCTTTGACAGAAAACTTAAAAGTAGCATAGAAGAGACAGAAGTAAATTTCTCTCTCATGAAGAAATTTCTCTCTCTAGTCTGGAAGTAGACAATTATGGACCAACTTCTGGAGTCATATAGTTCTGTTTTCATGTCTCCTAGAAGTAATCATGGTGGCCTTCTATTCTTAAATTTCTCTTGTGGACAAATTTATTTACACAAGCCTCAGTCATCTTGTTTACATTCTAGCCACTAGAAAATAGAAAAAGAAAAATAATATATAGGTGCTCCTGGGTGGCTCAATCGGTTAAGTGTCTGACTTTAGCTCAGGTCATGATCTCAGGGTGTGTGAGTTCAAGACTCACATTGGGCTCTGTGCTGACACTCGGAGCCTGGAGCCTGCTTCCAGCAAGAAAGAGACTTGGTTCCATAGAGGGTACCAGTACTAGAACCACCATCTCCAGAATTTCCCATGAGAAAAAAAATAAAATTCTGTATTATTCACAGCACTATTTGAGATATTCTCTTTCTTGCAGCCAAACATAATTCAAACTAATAACTTGGCATGTTCCTAGATCTCTTATTCCTCCTGGTTAAGCATTCATCATTTTTGAAATACTTCATTTCCTTTGAAAACTCATGCTCTAACAAAAATCAGTAGATAGATGTTAATATCAGCCTTATTCATATTTTGTAAAAACTAGAACTTTGGAAAATGATATTTTGGCTGGAAATTGTAAGGCTAAACACAGAAGGAATTGTTCATAAGCACTGGGCTCAAGTTGGGAAATTTATTTCTCATGATGATGTGAGTTAATTCAGAAACTGCTTTACATGCGTGTGGGAGATGAACAGTAAATGAATTGATAGGAGGTGGGAGCCAGGTTTCTCACTGTCAGAGAAATTACAAGTAAGCAAGAAGGGAAGATAAGAATAAATCCTGTTTTTCCATTTTGGTACATGATGCATCCCTAATGTGGTTGACATAAGGATGTGTTTCTACCTGATGTTGTTATCCTTGATATTTTAACCCATTTTCCACTCCTTCCAAAAGGAAAAGTTTGTTTATTATTGGTCTTGATTAAATGAGTAGATATCAAAAAGGATGACATTTATGTTCATTTTAACAACCGCTCATCTAATTTTTGAGAGGTTTGGTTTATTGATCATGTCACTACAACGAGACATGGTTATATATCAGAAGTATTAAACAGCTTGTAGTTAGTTTCTAATTCTTTTTCTACTTTGAAACAAAATTCTCCAAACAAAAGCTCTCATTGAGAAATCTCTAATCATATTTCTTTGATGAAATGGTCTCACCTCATCCCAAATCCTTACCCATTATTCAGAACTGTTGCTGTATCAGATCAAACTTTTCTTTATGTCTTATTTATCGTATTTCTGCATGAATTTGACACACTGTTACAATATCCCAAATATATACCCTACCTTCTCTGTCACGATCTCTACTTTGGTTGCACTTTTCATAGACCACTCATGTAATGTCCTGTTATCACTCCTTCCCATTAAGGCTGAGATTATATGCCACATGTTTCATGAATATACATGTATTCTGATGTTTTTAGCAAGAACGGATCACATAAGGCAATATATCTACTTCCTGTGGAATTTATCTCATTCTACTTGGCAACATAGATGGCTGTGTGTATATGTGTGTGTACATATGTTTATGTTCTGTTTAAACTTTAGAAGTTATACTGCACAACTCCAGCAGAGTGCCTTGTACAGAGTATGCACTCAATACATATTTTTGAACAAGATAAGGCTACTTAATCTTATATCACTCTGATGAATACTCTATCATGTGGTCCATTCCCTTAAAACTTATGGATTAAATCTGTATTCTATTGGTTTGTTCAGTTGCTATATATCCTGGTAATGATTTCAAGTTACATTACTGTTGTTCAGTGAGCAAGAACTGTGCCTTCCCCTATGAACTCATAAGGGATATTTTTGGAAAGACTGTACGTGGTCAGAACAAATGTTATTCTTTTATGATGATATAATTATACTAGAAATGACAATTCTAGTGCTGCTTAACCCATAGGACTTCCTAAGGGAAACTTCCTCGAACTTGATGAAAAGGCAAGCTGAGGTGACAAATTATTTTTTATCATATTATCAAAAACACTTCCAAACTTGTAGAAAAATGAATGTGTGTCTATATTAGAATTTCTTATACTATAAGCATATGTGTCTAATTTCCTTTATTTAGCCCAAGTTTATTTTTAAAAATATTTATTGAGCCAGATACTTGTGATCTATGTGTGAGCAATGCAGCTGTGGCCCTTCGCCTCAAAGAATTTGTTGTCTTTGTGGCTAGAAAGAGTCTACCACATAAGCAATTAACAATGATAAGAGTTTGGTAGAGGAACTCCTGAGTGTTGGTTCCATGGGAGTTTGGGAAAGCAGATAGTCCAAGCTAGAGAGATCAAGGAAGGCTTCCTGAAGAATGTGTTTAGATTAGGATCCAAGGACTTTCCCACAGACTGGTGAAAGTGAGAATGGCTACTTAGAGGAATGAAAAGAAGTTAGTATAAGTAGAACTTATTTTGTAATAAGGAACAGTGGAAATAAAAGAGGCAGGAAAAGCTACCAGGTGTCAGTGAATAGTTTCGGGAAGATTGGTACAAAGTTCAATAGGATTAATAAATTCTTGTGATTTTTGTTGTTGTTTGCTTTTGTAAAAGCACTATCTTTGTTAATATATTATTTACAGATTAGCTTAAGTTATTTTTATAAATATAGTGCTAAGCCTTTGAGAGGACAACATTTTTCTCCTTTGAAAATGTTACATATACTTCAAGGAAGTAATAATTATCCCAGTGTAGTGATTACTTCTATCATCTTTAATAAGTGTGGATTTTTCATAATAATGATAACAGTAATTCATAACAATCCATAAAATATGATTGATTCACAATCATTTGCTCAATGATTCCCAAAACTGATTTTGTAGATTTAATTATGTGTCCAAGGACTGTGTCCCCATATGCTGTAATCTCAAAAAAGCAGCTATCATCACACAAAATGCTTAAAGTTTTGAGTCAGAGAATATAGGCTTTCTAATACAAATAACCTCTTGACTTCCTGATCCTACCTTCCTGCTCATGGCTTCAATATATGTATATGAATTTGTCTTCTCTCTTTTAGTTTTTCATCACCTTCTTTCATTTATTACCACTCTTGCTTTTTTTCTTTGCATTTTTCTAACACTTAGTAATCTTATTAGTCAAACTAATCTGTTCTTAGTTACGCAACATCCATTGAGGAGTATGTTCCAGGCACTATACATATATTATTTCATATAATTATCACAATATTCATATGAAATATTATGACTGGTACTTAGCAGATAAAGCAAACCATTTCAGGGATGTTAAATGGTTTTCCTCAAATCCTCTCAGTTAGTAAGTAATCAGGAATCACATTCATGTTTCCATGATTCAAAACTTTTTTCATCCTTTGATGCACGGACCCCTAAAGCACTTAACACAACTGTTAAGTTGCTGTGATATCCTAGCTATGGCAGGGGCGGGGGGGCGGGGGGCAGAAAACAACACACAAACAAGCAAACATCAGATAAGCTTGGGTGGAGCTATAGGGAGAGTATGATAGATTTCCAGAATTCATTCAGAAGAGAGCCATAAAAGTTTCTTCCCTTTTTCCCTGTCTCCAAACACCTACCATTCCAAGGAAAGGTTCTGGCAGATACGTGGATAGCACGGCAGGAGTTGTAATATTTGAGAAGAAACTTTGCAGTAGACAGAGTCTGCAGGCAAGGGAGTTCTCTACCAGCAGATGCTGACAATGATATAGTTTTGAAAATAGGATTTATATAAATTTAGAAAAGAAATAAATCACATTATATTCTTTTTATTGCAGCCTAAACCTCTGTTTACTTAGGTAGGCTTTAGTATGTCTTGTAGGACTATCGTTTAATCTGACTTCTTCATTAAAATGAAGTTGAATGCTGAAGCTTAGGAGACAGGATGATCAAAGGAGATATTGAAATGCTAGAAAACTGCCTAAAAGGAAATACTTTCATTGGAATGATCTTAGAGAATCAGGTAGCACCATGGCTATCAAAGCTGAAGATTATCTCAGAAGTGCAATATGTTTGAATAGACTGCTGTTAATGTGTACAATCATTGGGGTGCCTGGGGGAGCCAGTGAAGAGCCCAACTCTAGATTTTAGCTCAGGTCATAACCTCATGGTTTGAGCGCTGCATCAGACTGTGCTGACAGTGTGGAGCCTACTCTCTTTCACTTTCTCTCTCTCTGTCCCTCTCCTGCTTGTACTCTCTCTCTCTCTTTCAAAATAAATAAATAAGTTAAAAAAATAAAGTATACAATCATTTATTATTTATCCAGGTAGCATTTCATGGGCTGCCACCACATGCCAGGCACTTGAGGTCCTGTGGATATACACTGGAGAAAACAGACTGTAACTTTCATGGAGCTTATATTCTTAGAGGCAGGAACAATCAGAAGTAAATTAATACTTAATATGCAGTACTGCTACATGATCTAGAGAAATGAAACCAGAAAATCCAAAGTGAGAGGTCATGCTACTTGTCAGATGACAGTAGCTGAACCCTTCACTAATGTGGTGATATTTGGGGGCAGACCAGAATTACTGGGGGTTGGGAGGGAGTAAGCTTTGAGGGAAAATGGCTGAATGCTATTCTAGTCAGAAAGCAAAGAATGGAAACACCATAAAGTGAGAGGGTGCTTGGTATACTCAAGACCTATAAGAAAGCCAGTGTCATTGAAAGGAGAGAAAGATGGGAGAGGAATTTAGAGGAATAGGTGGGAGTAGAGTAAATAGGGGAGTGTTAGTATTAAGGTAATAGTACTAACAAAGGGGAACATTCCCCCCAAAGGGTTTAGATACCTACATTTTTGTTGCTTCCCAGTGCTAACCCTCCCCCCCCCCCCAGGATCCCTGTCCCTCCAGAGGTATCTCTATCCTTTGCCCTTATAAAGTATAAAACTTAGGTCATGTATATTAAATATATTTGTGAGTGTGTTACTCTTTTTAAGTATCAAACCTGAAATTTTTGAAGAAGGTTTGGAGCACTTTACCATAAAACACCTGTTAGAATTCATAGAGAGGAAGATTTTTAAGTACACATGGTTAGAAAATTTAATCTACTTCCACAATAGAGCAAATAACTGAAGTCTGGTCCTCTAGAATTCGTAATATAGCAAACTACATTTCAATTCCAGTTGATGTCCCATGGAATGATGGGAAAATGCCGCTTATAATAGCTCCCTTTTATGTTTACTTTACTAAATTGCAACTTAGCACATCATTATGTTATTATAATGATGTTCATTATAATCAATGCTTAATTAAAGAAATCCTCCCAGTCAATGCTCCTCTACTTCTCTACCCTGTTCGCTCATGGAAGTGGCGTGATTGTATTGCATCTCAGTGGTATATCCTCATTATATTTGCTTCCCTCTAGATTAATAATCAGCACCCTCGTAGCAAGATCACCCTTTCTGTGATGGACACTGGGAAGCCAGATATAGCTCTGTCTTATAGTCTCCCATTCATGCCCATGAATTTGAGCTGGGTTTTTGATGATAGCATGTGTATATACTTAGTGACTAAAGAGGCACAATTTATGCATCTAATATTTGTGTATTTTGAAATTTGTTATTGCACTGAGCTACCCCCCCCCCCGCCGTGACTCTAACTTGAGCAAGAATCAGAAAAATGTATTTACTACATCTCAAAACATGTATTTTATATTTTATCAGAAGTTTGATTTTCTGCTTTTAATAAAAACGAGTTGTTGGTTTTTAAATTTGGAAAATTTCTTCCCTAAATGCAGCAGTTTTCTTCCACAGAAGCAGTAAGAACTGAACCATTTTTATTAAATTTAATTGAACAACTGTTTATTGAATGTCTACTCTGTGCCACACAGTGTCCTTGGCCCTTGGGATGGGGCAGTGGACAAAAGAAGTGGAAATAGATGCCCTTTGGAGTTCATTTTCCAGCAGTGTGATTGCCACTTAATAAGGCAATGCCATGATATTTCCAGAGTAGTGTACCAAAAAGCAGCTTCCAGAAGTGAGTTAGGGTATTTGCTTTATGTAGTTTTTTGAAATTAGATTTTATGAGTTGTTCTTCAGTCTGACAAATACTGTCCCATCAACTTTTCACTCTCACCAACAAAGATGTTACACCAGGTCAGTCTGATCATGTGCTAGAAACAGATGTAGCAGATACAATCTAATCTGCCAGCAGTAGTTCAGCAAATCACTGATAGAAGATAGCAGCTGTCATTAACAAGTGTTAAAATTGCTTCCTAACCTTTGAATGAAATGTACTAAATATCTGACATAAAGCCTTCACACGGTTTTGTGGGAGTGAAGGAATAACCGCAGTCACCTAAATAAGAGTTGGATAATCTAGGCTAATTTGACTCTCCCGCTTTATTCTTAATGCAAACTAATATATTGATCAGCAGCAGCATGAGATGTCAAAGAGCCCAGAAAAAATTTTTGCTCTTTCCAGCATGTTATGCAACTTGCTCACAAGTGTGTAGTAAAAATACTGATCAGAGAATAAAACCGGTAGTATTGTGATGTTTCTTTTATATGTGAACTGTGGCTTATATGTCTGTGACCCAGTTTACAATTCTGGAGTGCAACTCTCAGGCAGAGGATCGGTTGGAATTTGGAAGAAGGTAGAGCTTTGTGAGATTTTTTTTTTTTAGGTTTGTATTGGCTGGAATTTATGTTGGATGGACTCAATAGAGAATACAAGTAATCGCAGCCTAATCAGCTGAGGGACTGTTATTCTCACATAGCAAGGGAAAAAAGGGAGTCTAATGGCAATGCCATCAGTGATTTAGGCCCGATCTGTCCACTCTTAGCATGTGGCTTTGTCCTCATACTTATCCCCTAATGGCTACAAGTCAATTGTTCCATTTCCAGTGTTGAATATTTATTCTAGGCAAGATGCAGTAAAAAATAAAAAGACATATTGATCCTTTCCTGTTTTAAAGAGATTTTACGAGAGTTCCTTCTGGCCATTATGTTTCATTGTTTAGAGCTTGATCACATGAACATCCCAAGGATAGTTGAAAATAATTTCTTCACAGGTTGTTCTGTAGAGGGGTATGAGAATATTGACAGTGATATTCTGCTGCTAAGGAAAATGATTTATAGTTTGAATATATTTGAGTTTGAATTTATTGGAATTTCTATATTTAAATGTATTTGAATTTATACTATGAAATTTCTCTTGATGGCCTCCATTTTAAAGACAGATTAAGAAATGAATAAAACGCATAATTCTCATGGAGAAAATTAAAGGCAAAAAAGATAAGTTGAAAAATAAAATTGCAATTTTCTTTTTCTTTTTTTATAGTTTATTTAGTTTTGAGACAGAGAGAGAGACAGAGCATGAGTGGGGGAGGGGCAGAGAGAGAGGGAGACAGAATCTGAAACAGGCTCCAGGCTCTGAGCTGTCAGCACAAAGCCCAATGCGGGGCTCGAACCCACAAACCGTGAGATCTGACCTGAGCCGAAGTCGGACGCTTAACTGACTTAGCCACTCAGGAGCCCCTAAAGTTGCAATTTTAAATAGAGTAGTTTGGGAAAACCTCATTGAAAAGTGATTTTAAGCGCTCTTGGTTAGCTCAGTCAAGATTGGATTCTTGATCTCCGCTCAGGTCATGATGCCATGGTTCCTGAGACTGAGCCCAATGTTGGGCTCTGCATTGACAGCCCGGAGACTGCTTGGGATTCTCTGTCTCCCTCTCTCTCTCTGCTCCTCCCCTGGTGGCTCATTCTCTCTCTCACTCACTCTCTCTTTCTTTCTCTCTCAAAATAAATAAACTTAGAAAAAAGCAGGAGAAATGATATTTATATAGAGGTCTGAAGTAAGTGAAGGAGTGACCCAGGCATATGTTTGAGGAAAGGAACTATGGGTAGAGAGACAAGTGCCATTGTAGTATGCATGAGAGATTTAAACAACTAAGGGAAGAATAGAAAATTACATTAAATCTTTTCTCTAAAGCAAAATAGAGTTTGCTTTACTATACTTCTATAGTTTTATTTCTTAAAAATCACTTATTATAAATTTATAATTATATATGTTATAAAATACATTTCTTTAGTGAGGAAAGAGGAGTAACAAATTGAGCTCTAAACATGTAATATTTTATTCTCTTTAGTAGGAATTTCAGCAATAAATGTGTGGCATAAACAGTTTTCAGAGTGCAACTGGATTACAGAATCCTCCTAAGCAAGGACTGCTACAAAATAAAGGAATTAGCATTCTCTTAGTAAAACGCTTTCTTTTCTTCTGATTAAAGTGAAAAATGGTATTTCGGAGATCATGTGAGAAGGATAGCTTTATTTATTTTTATTTTTTATTATTTATTTTGAGAAGGAAATTTTAGTTTCTATAAATGCACTCAAGTTAATCTGGCCAGTACTGGCAGTCTGAAGACCATAGTAAAGTTAAATTTTGTGGGAATGGCAAGAACTTGCTCAGCTTGAAGATCAACCCCCAGTGGCCTAGAATAATATAATTGTGTTTGGTAAGCAGGTGATAGAAGTGATTGAAATGTCCTAGTTAATCCCAGAGCTGATCGTAAAGGGCTTAGACTGTTGGAACTGCCCGTGGAGTGAAAGAAAAGCTCTTGGGTTGGAGAGAGACTTACACAGTTCACATAGATAAAAATAGTCTATAACCAGGTCAGCAGCTAAGATCACAGCCTGACTGTACAAAGGGCAGAAATCATAAGGCTAGAATTAAAGAAGAAATCAGCTGGACATCAGTCAGGAGAAAGTCATCATACAGATTCAGGCAGACAAAGACTAACTTCGTAAGCATATTTACACAAAGTATGTTTAAAACCAAGTCAGACTTTTCCCACCCGTGATGTGCAGCAGCGCCGTGCCAGATCCATGATGTCACAGCCCCTTGCAGCTGCTTGTCTTGAATCCTTGCCCACTCGTAGAAGCAGGAAGGGTCCAACTTGGACGTAGCATCTCAGTCACAGCTGCGTGAGGAGCTGCAGTATGTCGGGCTGATTGTCTACAACTTCAGGGGAGGCTTCTGAGACTAAATAGGGAACCACACTCTAACAGTCCTGGGCATGTAAGCATGCCTCAACCTGAGAGATGAGTTTTGCTTTGCTGAGAAGCAAACTCATGTTCAGGAAGCATGCTATGCAGGTGTTTGCCGTGGTTTTTCAAGAGATCCACACTTGCTGAAGAATTCTCATCCAAAGGAGTAAATTTGAGGGATGCCAGTGGATCCTGACACTTTACGGATCAACACCCCTTACTCCTCACGAGAGATGAAGGAGATTTTCTTATAACTTCTAGTACAGGCATTTGAGGGCAGAATGAAAAAAAAAAAGGATTTTACACTACTCATATCAAGGAACGGACCAAGTGTGAAAGCTATTGACCCAATTAAAACTGATGAAAAGACAGAAGAGTTCTGAGTTCTTAAATTCTAAAAGATCTTTCTTTTTGGCGTTGCCTCTGGTTTCTGCCCTTTTCCAATTCTCTGTGCTGTATGGATAGCCATCCTGCTGGGGATACCAGAGATATATCTGGAGACAGGGACTGGGTGCTTTTGATATCCACCAGTGACTCATCTGTATAATCACACACGTCACACGCTTGAAACCAGATGATTTGGTGCACACCATAGAACATGTCACATTTCCCAAAGAATAACTTACTACTAGAATTCAGATTGAGAGCAATAAAACTTTTTCCCCAGCTTAAAATCCTCTAGAAAGTTGAGATAATTCAATGACTTCCAAGCTGGGGATTTAGAAATTAAGGCCTTCAATTTTTATCTGTCTCTTAGAATGGAAATGATTATCCAAAATGAACTCTGTCTCAAAGAAATCATTGGTAGCTATGGTAGGTCTGGTGCCCAGGTAAAAATTTTATATACCAAAAAAGAAAAAGTAAGCAGGCCTAAAATATTATCTCTTACTATTCATACTTAAGAATAAGTTCTATTCAGGGATTTCCAGTAGGATGAGTAGCAAATAACACTAATTTTTATAGCAATGAAGAACCTTGAACATGATTGAATAACTCATTGGGGATGTACAAAAATGCTGAAATTATGAATAAAGGAAAACACAAAGCTTATAAACTTTTATTAAATATGTGCATGTATTTTAAACCTGCCTCTTTATGAAGAAGGTCCACGAATTCTAAAAGTTATGTACACTGAACTTGAGCAGAGCCGATTAATACCATTAGTGTCTGTCTCTCTCCCTGTATATGTGTAAGTTGTATGTGTGTGTATATATATATATATATACACACGTGTAAAGTGTGATCATGGACAATTAGAAATAATCTATGCATTTTACACTGCTTAAGTTGCAATAAAGCTGTATTCTGTATTACAAATAATCACCAGCTGAAACTGGAGTATAAATGTTATTTATCAGACTTTCATTTCCCAACATTATGGGATTATAAAAGTAATAAAGAGTATAAAGTATATATATTTTCCCATTCTTGCCCAAGAGCTGTATTGGAATTTGCACAAAACTTTGGTGTATTCCATTTTCTGCTACATGTCTCTGTGGCCTTCTGGGCTGCAAGTGAAAGTAATGATGGTACCCCTTCTTCTAACAGATCTGCATGCTGGGGCTACCAGAAAGATCACTGTGCATCTAATGCTGTCTGCCCTGTTCACAAGGAATGCTTCACCCTTTCCTCTCCAGTGTGTCTGTTGCTGAGATCTATAAATAAAATCCATTTACTTCCACATTTATTTTGTCAACCATGATTCATGTTGAAATTCTAGCTTGGGTTTGATTTTTGTTTTTGAAGGAAGTAAGATTTTAGTACTCTTCTGAAGAGAGCAAATTTAGAAACTTTTTGTTTGTTTGTTTTTTTTAAATAGTTCTCAGTATTCCCATTTCTATCCCATACACCATCACCTGGTGTATCTTTTTTCCCTCACACCCATGTACATTGTCCTTTCCTTTAGGGTAAATGTCTATTTCAGTTTCTGAGAAGATTAAAAAATACCCTTTTGGTCAAAAGGTACAAACGTCTAGTTTTTAAGATAAGTAAGTACTAGGGGACAACACAATGGCTATACCTAACACTGCCATATGGTACATTTGAAAGTTGCTAATAGAGTAAATCCTAAAAGTTCTTATCACGAGGAGAAAAACAGGTTTTTGTTTGGTTTTGTTTGGTTTTGTTTTTCCTTTGTGTATCTATATAAGATGGTGGATATTAACTAAACTTGCTGTGGTCATCATTTAACAATATAAGTCAAGTCATTATGCTGTATCCCTAAAACTTACACAGTGCTGTATATCGATTACATGTCAATAAAAGCAAAAGAAGAGAAACCTGGGTGGCTCAGTCAGTTAAGAGTCTGACTTCTGCTCAGGTCATGATCTCATACTTCATGGATTCAAGCCGCATGTTGCACTCTGTGCTTTCAGCTCTGAGCCTAGTGCCTGCTTCAGATTCTGTATCTCCCTCTCACTTTGACCCTCCCAACTTGTGCTTTCTTTTTCTTTCTCTCTCTCAAAAATAAACAAATATTAACCAACCAAGCAACCAACCAACAAAGTATTCCTTTCTCTGACTGTTGAAGGATTTATTCTGAGAATTAGCTTTGCAAATTTCAAACTGCTCAAAATGACAATCTGGGTGCTTCAAGTTATAAGGACCAAAAAGGGCCAAGTCAAGGCCTGTGTACTCCAGTCTTGGCCCACTAGCCCCGCTCTGGTCCCACTAGCCTGCATCTACTTTTAGAAGACACTTATTACTATTTTTCAAAGTCACTATGGGGATTAGTTGCATAGTAGTTGACCTCAAGAGATCATTAATTTTAATCTCTCAGGAACCACTTCCCCTATTTTGCGTTTAAAAATGACTGGTTATACACTGAGATACCACCTAATGCCAGTCAGAGTGGCTAAAATGAACAAATCAGGAGACTGTAGATGCTGGCAAGGATGTGGAGAAATGGACACCCTCCTACACTATTGGTGGGAATGTAAACTGGTACAGCCACTCTGGAAAACAGTATGGAGGTTCCTCAAAAAATTAACAATAGAACTCTCCTATGACCCAGCAATAGCACTGCTAGGAATTTACCCAAAGGATACAGGAGTGCTGATGCATAGGGGCACATGGACCCCAATGTTCATAGCAGCACTCTCAACAATATCCAAAACATGGAAAGAGCCTAAGTGTCCATCAATGACAAATGGATCAAGACACTATGGTTTATCTATACAATGGAATACTACCTGGCAATGGGAAAGAATGAAATCTGGCCATTTGTAGCAATGTGGATGGAACTTGAGGGTGTTATGCTGAGTGAAATAAGTCAGGCAGAGAAGGACAGATACCGTATGTTTTCACTTATAGGTGGATTAGGAGAAACTTAACGGAGGACCATGGGGTATGAGAAGGGGAAAATGGGAGAGTGAGGGAGGCAAACCATGAGAGACTCTTGAATACTGAGGACAAACTGAGGGCTGATAGGGTGGGTGATGGGCATTGAGGAGGGCACTTGTTGGGATGAGCACTGGGTGTTATACGGAAACCAACTTGACAATAAATTATGAAAAAGAAATGACTGGTTACATAGTCAGTAGTGTAACAGTGTTGTGTGGTAACAGATGGCAGTTACACCGGTGAGTAAAGCAAAACATATAGAGTTGTGGAATCACTATGTTGTAAACCTGAAACTAATGTAACATTGTTTGTCACCTATACTTCAATTTAAAAAATAACTGGGTAGTCCAGATAAACCCACAAACAGATTTCTACATTGGGACGTTCAAACATGAGTCAGAATACAGGGATTAGAGTATGTTAAGAGAAATTGGCACATTGCATCCAAGAAGGTTAAAGTATTCTTTTTGAAGAAGTAAACCTATCACAGAGCCTATATTTTTGACATAGAACACATAAGTACAAGGACTTTGTGGTCAAATATTACAGCTACTTTCTTAGCTAGTTTCTTTGTTTTAATCCATCAGAGTCTCTTTGAGAGCAGATGGAAAAGGCTCAGAAAAATTATGGAGTGATGATTATTTTTCCAGTGCCAAAAACAAACACCTAAACTGAAATTTAACCATTTTTTCCTATAGCATTTTTTACTATTAATTTTGAATCTTGGGCAAGTGTTCTTCATCTAGATCATGTACACTTGAAGTCAAGTCATATTATACCAACTAAGTAGCATTAGACCATCATCACCAAATGGCCTATTTCTTGGAGTAACTTGGAATCTAAGTGTAAACTCTATTAATATTCTTATTTTACTTTTTTAGTTAGGATAGCCCAACCAGCTAACTGGACAACTTAACTGGAATAAAAAAAACCCAAAGAAAAAAATCATTATTATGGCATTATTATACTTTGCATGGCAAGGTGACCACCAGAAATGTCACGACACTGACAGAAATTGAGAGCTTGTAATTGTACTTTGAGTACAAATTTCCAAAATGTCTCAAATTTTGGATGTTTTATTCTCAGAAAATTGCAGGACTTCTTGCACTTGATAAGTAATAGATAATGCACCACTAAAACATTTAGGTTCTAAGAATTTGTGTTTGACACGAGGGAATATATAGTATAGATCAGTTAGATTTTTGTAAGCAAATTAAATATGTGATAGAGACAACATGTTTTATGGAATAGGGTGAATGATGTTCCTTTTTGTGCTAAAACACCAACCAGTTTCCATGGAAAATCAATGTTCTATGAAATCTTTTGAGAGTTTCCTTAAAAATGTGTAATGAAGTGAGAAAGTTTTAGAGAATGAAATTTACATAGAAATCTCACTGTAAGGTCAAACACATGTAAGTCACATATCAAAGAAAATAATAAAAGTCATTTCATAAGATCATAATCTAATTGTCTAATGGGCCTTTGAATATAGTGCTGTAATTAGTAGCATAGGCCGTTATGTGAAATATGCATATTTAAGTTTTTTGATGTTTTATTTATAGAGTGTTGCTGTGAAGATTTGAACATAGACCTAGAAATTTTGAAAAACTTGAAAGAAATCACAGTGTTTTTGATAGCTGCTTTCAACTGTTCCTGAAATATAGGACTGATTAAAGCAAGTTAAGTGAACTCCATTGAAAGGAAGCGAATCAACTTCTCTCAAATAGACAGTTGTTCTATCAAGGCCATTTTTACTAAGCTCTGAAAGTAGTGGCATCATCAACCACACTTGTTTAGGTTTGTTTCTTTAATTAACTATGAGGAAGTTTTGGTGAATATGTATGAACTAAGGAAGGAAACATTTCAGAATGTCTTTTTCCTTCACTCTTGATTAGCGATCTAGTTTAGGCCTCAGACATTCTGAAGGACTTAATTGAACCCAGCAGAAGATAGTTTATCCATTCCTTCCTTCTTAAATTCAACAAATACTCATGCTGTTCTTTGGAAAAATTTATTGGCACATTTCTCAATACGCTTTTTTTTATACAGCTAGTCTCTGATGGAGGGTGTTATTAATATACATAAGGAGTTAAAATAAAACATCACTTAAAATATTAGTCCACAATTATTGATATCATCAATAATTTTAGTGAAATATAATTGTCAAGAGAAGTTCAAAAATGCTTCTTGCCCCTTTCCTCTCCTCCCCCAAGAAAGAACACTTATATAATTTACAAAGTCCCAATAGACACAGACTCATCAATCAATAGGGTGGGGTCATCGGTAGTGATTGGAATTCTGAAAAAAGAGGATTAAAATTAAGTGTACTTGGGTAAATTCCCCTTTCTTCCATTGGACTCTTCCTCTTTTATTAAATGCAGCTAAGAATGTGCCTCTTCTTACCGTGGAAGAACAAATAGGGAGAGGAAAGGCAATCAGAAGTGAGGAAACGTGGAGGAACTTGTTCATGTCTGACTCAAATGTAATCTCTTTTCCTAAAGAGTCAAAATGAGCTTACTCATGAGTCCAGCTCAATAGGGTAAGAACCCCTATACCAATTTGGAGCCCAAGTATAGAACATATACACAGATACAATGCATATGTGTTTGGGAAAATGTCCTCTGTGTAGATGCATAGCTCCATAGTGTATTTCTTTATGGATACGGGGAATTGGGCACTCTTGATAGCCAGCTATTGGGGTTACTTAGAATTCTCATCACAAAATTATTGTGAATTTGGACATTGCTTTCCTTTTTAATATACTAAGCTTTCTGTCATATAGACATAGCATCATTGCATCCACTCTAGTGACTAGAAAAGCAACAGAAAGCTTTTGATTATTAACCTAAGCATCATCATGAATAAATACATTTGAAAGTAAATAAATCATTGCCAAGGTTGAACACAAAATTAAAATGTATTATAATTTAGACAAAGACATTCCATTATTGTATAAAGCTTTTTTTAAAATTAGATTTATGTTGACATTGATTAATCCATTTCCTTTCTGAAGTCAATTTGGATTTTTTTCAGAATCTACCATTTAATTTAGGCTGTCAGGAAATGTTGCCATAGTTATCGACATCATGTTAGCATGATGAAAGAATTTTTGGACATTTTCCTTCCTATGCTATTATAACCGTATTGTTTACAAGGCAATTATATCCTTTGGGACTAAAATGTGCATTTTACTGCATGTATATGGAGTTCATTTATAACCCACTGAGCTCCTACAACTGTACTCTCCCACTTATCATGGGACTCCCTGCTTACTTCAGACCTATGGGAGACAGGATAGAAAAAGAAAAAGAGTTCTACAGAAATCCAGAGGATGATATTAATTTGGCATTTTCTTACAAGATAGGCATACACTACTCATTATTTCTTTTCTCTATTGTGTATTGTTGCTCTGCTTATTATTTTCTGTTATTCTAATAAGTAAAGACAGGTATCTCAGACTATTAAATTTAAATGCTTCTGAAGTATTTTGTTCCTTGAACCAATCCCTAAGTCTGCTAAGTTTCAACCTCAGGAATAGATAATATCTAGAAGATTCCTTCACTGGATATGTCAAATAGCGATGGCTTTTTTATGGCTTAAATCTACAAGTAAAGATGATGGCTAGTAGACTCTGTTTTGATGAGCTGCAATATACATTCTCAACATCCATGTATTTTTTAATACTTTCTCCAACCTTCTCTGGAATCATTGTATTTATACAGTTATTTACCAGATTTCTTCATATTTTAGCATGGAGATTTCTAATGAAAACGTTGTAATTTATACAAACTGAAAACATGATATTTCCCACCAGAGACTAATTATTAAAGATCTTGCATGTCCTCTCTTTGGTAAACTCACTTGTAATCTCATTCTTTTTCTGTTTTGCTTTAGCCAATGGAGTACTTCTCAAAGGCTGGGGCGTTGTGCATGCTTCTCTCCTCTTGCACATAGCACAGTGGAGATATAGCCCATTACAGTCAGAATTGCCATCAGGGACAATCCTAATGAAATGTCAACTAGTAAAGTGTGCCCTATGTTCTCTCTATTTCCTCTTTCAGCAAGGCAATGACACAGCTTAATACTGCTCATAAGTTTTTGTGGCATCAGTATTGTGGAGAATTAGAGGATCTCATTCAATCCCAGAACTGACACGATAACATGATAATCATTTGCATGGCGATTTGTAATTCCAGCATTCATCAACACATTTTACCTTATTTATAGGGTGTACTACCTATTACCCATTTTATAAAGGGAAGCATATAGAGCAAGTGTTTTACTTATCTCCACTTACATTTATGAGAAGCAGAGACTTGGAGACAGGATGTGATCTACTTGAGAATATGTAGCTCATAAGTATCTGACCCTAAGGTGATTAACGATAAAGCCCAAGCTCTTTCTGTTGTACATTATGATCCCTCCTCTTTCGGCTACACACACAAGTCTAGAAAAATAAATACTTGTGCTTAGGATCCAAACTAAAATATAGGGAGAAAAGTCAGGTCTGTTATTTTTTACCCCTTGACTTTTTTCAGTTATTTTTTTTTCCCATTTAAAAATTATTTTATTTTTTCAAATTCTTTTGCTGGGTGAGGATAAGACAGAAAATGTGCATTCATTCTGGTTTCCTGATTTCGTATATTTCTTTATGTCAGTCTCTATAGTCCGGTCTTGATCTGACCTACCGCTTTTTTATTATAGGGAAAAAAAACCCCTAATTGATATTTTATTTGAAATGTCATTCGGTGTCTTCTTTAAGGCAAAAAGTCTCTTTTCTGAATTCACTTAATACAGAAAAAAGCCAGATTGCACCCAGAGCAGTAGATGTACAGAAGTCTCACAGGCAATTTCCTGGAATAGTCTAGCTCTGAGAGGGTAAGCACACATGATATGCTAGATAAAAACAACTGAATGGTGGCAGAGAACAACTAAACATAGCATTAGAGTAAGTGGCTACATTAGTTACAGTCAACGGAAATTTCCAGAAAATAGGTCTAGGCTTTTAGTGAGTGTCTGTGATCCTAATTCTACTCAACACAAATAATTCATTTTCCAGAAACTAATTTGAAGTTTCTTACTCAAAACTCATGTACAGAAATATTTACTCTAAGCATTTTGGTGAATTTTGAAATCAGTGTAACAATGAACTGAGTTGTTTAATAAGGCATAATATTTAAAGTGTGCTTTCTGAGTATGCATTATGCTACAACTAAAACACACCATTAAAATAATGATTCTTATCCATATGTGGTATGTGTGTTTATTCCAATAACATATACCAGAATTATACTTTTATTAGTACGATCACAAAATTTGTTTCATGGTGTACATGTGTTTTATATGCTTTTTTCACCTAATGAGATATAAAATCCAAATTGGAGAACGTGTATGCTTCAGTCAACACTAGGGAAGACATCCTTTTCCCACATTCTCACTAAAATGAGACATGATGACATTTGAAAGTTTTTGAAATTTGGAACATGGCTTTATTATTTAATCTGCATTGCTGAACTCTAATAGGTGGGGAGATTGAGACTGTGATAAATTGGGAGGTCAGGAAGTCTTTTTGCAAGGAAATGCTGACTGCGGTGACATCCGAAAGGAGGCAAGGGGACTCATCCTTAAAATGAGGATACCAGAACACAGAATATATTCAAGACACAGAAGGAAAGCCAGAGGGCCTGAAGCAAAGGCAGGAAGGGGCATTTGGCTGCTATACCTGGCAAGATAGGTGAAGACTGGGCGAAATCAGAAGGTTTAGCCCTGTGTGGAGTTGTACTCTTTACCGGAAAACAAGGAGAGACATTGAAAAGTTGAAAGCTGAGGGTATGGGTGTGTTCAAGTTCACTTGTTAAACACCTCATTCTTCATGCAGTAATTCATTAGAATTAATCTTAGAGGGAAAGAATAAGAGAAATTAAGGCCAATCTTGAGGTTCTTGCTGTGATGAGACAGCACCACCCCTCTCCTGCTCTACTTACCACCACTGCCAGAGAGAAGCTACTATAGCCATGTACTCACGTGGTCATATTCTAAACTTTGACATGACTTCATACCTCAATCTCAACTCTCACAATTTGACAACACTTCCTATTCTTTCACTTTACTTAAACTTGTGACCCCACTCCAGAATTCTTTGAAATCATTAAGACTTCCAACTCCATGAACTTACCACGTTTTCACTATTTTTAATAATCTTCCATCCCCTTTATGATATCATATCCCTCACCCAACCCATATTCCATGGCCTAGCACTATAAAACCCCATGACAAATTCCCCTAATTCTCCTGTTCCTTTTTCCCTTATTCGTTCACATCTGGAAAAGCCTAACTTTGCTAAACTCAATAATCTATACATTATAATTGAGCTAAAGTAGAGGAGCATTGACAGAAACATACCACAAAACTCATTAGACTAAATAAAATTTATAAACAAAAATAAAAAATGATATTCAACAATTCATCCCATTCATAAGGGCTCCATTGTCATGACATAATCACTTCCCAAAGGCCCCACTTCCTAAAACCATCACATTGGTATTAAGATTTCAGCTTAGGAATTTTGGGGGCAGGGGCATAAACAGACTCTAACACTTGCTGGCTTCCTAAAAATCTCCATATTTCTCAACTTGAACTGTTGTGCTTTTCATATTTCACTAAAAAGTAACTAAAATCGGTAAAAAAACAATCTCATTTTTCTACCCCCAACCTCAACACCCTACCTCTGTCTGTATAAAGTATTCTTTGTTCAGGATTGACATAACAATGGAGGATATCTTTTCCCTAAGGCCAATTTACCTGTGAACTAGATCCTACTCACTTTCAATTTCTCTAAGACTTTGATCTTGAATTTTGTCTTCAGCATCACTTTTTTCCATTTCTGTTGTATCATTTTAATTAATGCAGATATGTGTTAATATAAATATCTTTAAAACAACCACTTTTGAGTTTACCATTTTCCTTCAGCTACTACCCTACTATTTCTGTCCTTTTCATGAAACTAAAATTCCTAGAAAAAGTTGTCCACAGTTCTCTTTCCTTACATCTGGATTTTCTTCAGCAAATTCCATTTTGGCATTCATCCTCACCAGGAATTTTAATCAGAGTTAGCACTGATGTATATTATGTCAAAGCTAATGTTAAAATTTTTGTCTTAGTCTCATGGACTTCAAAGCATTGGATACAATTTACTATGGCCTTTTTGTTGTTGTTGTTAAGTTTATTCATTTTGAGAGAGAGAATAAACAGAGGAATGGCAGAGAGAAAGAGTTAGAATATCAAACAGGCTTTGTTCCATCAGCACAGAGCCCTCTATGATGCGATGATACGGGGCTCAAATTCACAGTGAGATCTTGACCTGAACAGAGATCAAGAGTTAGACGCTTAACTGACTGAGCCACCCTGCACTGCCCCCACCTTTTAAAACTTTACTTATTTTAAGGGTTTACCACAACCTTCTTGAATACGGTTTCTTCTCTGTGCTTCCATGACATCTAGTTTGTTTGGTTTTACATGTAAATCACTAGCCTTTCTTGTCCTTTGCTGCTTTATAAAAACTTTAAAATTAGTGACCTAGGGTTCTGTCCTCAACTTCTACTTTCTTTCCACCTCAGGTCTTCATTTTGGCCATTGGGTTAAAATATTGCCACCATATTACTTATTCTCTAGTATTAATATCTAATATTATCTCAATCCAGACATCTTTCCTGAGCTGCAGACCCATATGTCTGATTGCCTGCATGATATATCCATTTCTATGTATTATAATCCTCTCAATATAATACAGAAAAAACTATGTATACACCACCATTTAATCCTCAAAAGCTATCCCGTATTTATTAAGTAGCACCAAAATCTTATTTGATAAGGGTAAAACTGTAGAAGCCATTCCTGATTCCCTTCTGACAACTTGAAAGCAATATCTAATTCAAAGAAAGATTTGTGAACTCTGAGTATTATATATTATATAATAATATATGTGTTATAAAATGGTTGCTTCTCATCATAGTCTCTGCTGCTTCTTTTGCTCATCCCACCATCATCATTCTTCCTGGCTTCCACATAATCCTATAAACTGACTTGACTAGATTCCCTCTGGAAACTGTTCACCTATTCTACATTGTCGACTAAGACAATTTTTGTGGTTCTCTTGCTTAAAGTTCTCCCATGCCTTTGCATCACACATATACAATCAAAACTCTCTGGGGGTGCCTGGGTGGCTCAGTTGGTTAAGGATCCGACTTCGGCTCAGGTCATAATCTCATGGTTTATGGGTTTGAGTCCCACATCGGGCTCTGTACTGACAGCTCAGAGTCTGGAGCCTGCTTCGGATTCTGTGTCTCCCTCTCTCTCTGCCCCTCCCCACCTCAAGCTTTGTCTTTCTCTATCTCAAAAATAAATAAACATTTAAAAAAAGCCTCACTGTGTATTTTTGAAAACTATAATGTGCAATCTGCTCTTCTTCTCATCTCAACACCCTTTACACTAACTTTGCAGTTGCTGATCTTTCTGTTGAGAGCTCTTTTCTGACCTAGCTTCATTTGACTGAAGCCTTTTCACTATCCCAATTTCAACTACAATGGCAGCTTCTCAAAGAGGCCTTCCTGAATGATCTGTCCCTACCTCTTCTTGTACTTTAACACACTACCCCATTTTGTCTTCTTTATAGTAGAAATACATACAACATTTGAGAGGTTTTTTAGGGAGTTATATTCACGGGCAGAAATTCAATCCTAACGGAAGAGTGTATAGAAGATGAAAAAAGAAATCTTTGCCTTGAGTCATGAGTAAATTTAACATATAATAGTCAATGTAAAGAAACTAACTACCAAGGAGAAGGAGGAGATACAAGTAGTAGTAAGAAAATCAGAAGACTGTAGGGACATAGAAAAAAAATTCAAGAAGTTAAGTGTAGCTATTAGGGTTGAATGCTTCTGAATAATCAAGGAAGTAGAATTTAAAATGTTAACTAGATTGGAAGATATTACAAGCCCTTTGTAATCTTACAAAGGGGTCTTTTAAGGGAGTGGTATTGGCAGTACTCATGTTGAAATGTATTGAACAGAGAGCAGGAGGCAGGGAAAGGTAAGAGCATATGTGGAAACCAGTTTTGAAGAATTTGTGTATAAAGGGGAAGGAACTTTGGACTAAGAGCTGGGAAGATTATGGGCATAGGAGGTGGGATTTCTTTAAAAAAAAAATAGAACAGAAAGTTTAAGAAGAAAGTGGAGAAACATTAGTCTTGAAGACACAAGGGTTATACTTACATAATGTTCCCAGCACGAGAGAGAAAAAACAGTAGTTGAGATGACAGCAAGCTAGTACCCTCAGTGAGTAGTCTGGCCTCAGTTAGAATAAGGTGGGCGAGGTAATCCTTCAGAGAAGATGAGGATAAAAAGGGTTTGTTAATTATAAAGATATAGTTCTAAAGGACCAAGAGAAAGAGAGAGATAACAAAGGGTACGGATAGGCTCAAGAAAGTTCAGATGGTATTGGGGTGATGGTATGATGGATAAGCAGGGAGGAGAGAGTATGGCAGATGAGACCTATAAAAATACTTTGGAAGTCTCTTTAAGAAATATGGGAACATTGCCTAATATCCAAAGAAAATTTTGGCAAGGAGTGGATGACTCAGAAGCTTCAGAATCTACAAACTACAGGAGCCTCCTACTCTGGCCATGTGGAAATGCCAAGATGTATAATCTTGTACTATTTTTAGCCACACCAGCTTCAAAGTAAAATTAAGTAAACAATGTGAAGCAGATTACATTTTATTTGGTACTATTAGATATGTTTTAAAAACCTGTATTTTAAGTAAAACAAACTCTAAAGCCACTTCTGGAAATAGTTTTCTAGTGTGGTTATATCCGTGACAGTTGGTCACTTGCTCCAATATAGTTAATAATTTTTTCCACTGAGAGAAAACGGTTTTGAAGGCATGTGATTTGATGGATAAGAGAGGGAAAATAAGAGACTGACACCCTGCAAATAAAAACAAAAATAAAAAGCAAAAAAGTGAACCAACAACAACAAAAAACAGGCACAAGAGTTCTTTGGAATCTGACAAATATACTACATTATACTTGAAATGAGCAAGTAAGCCAGTTATTATGATCTCTATTATATAGTTAAAGCAATTGAGGCTTACAAAAGTTAAGGATGAATCAAACTCATAATTACTAAGTGATGGAGACTAATTTTGAGCTCATTTTTTTATGAATTTTTGCCAGTGTACTTTTCTTCTATAGCATGCTGCTTCTTCATTGAGGCTTATAATATGAACCTGATTATAACCTCTGCTGAGGACAAAATTGCAGTAATCTGAACATCTGGTGCTTCTTTTCTGTTGCACTAAGGCCTCTTTAAAGAGTTGGTAGTTGGAATACTAATTTCAATTCTGACAGTAATTAACCATCAGCAGAGATTCTCATAGTTATATTGTATAAGAAATTGCTACAGAACTAGAGGTAGTCTTGATTGGATTTTAATCAGAACATCCATTTCACTGTGATTTCAAAAAAATGTAAATATTTTTAATAGAATGAAAATGTTTGTTCATGCCACCTTTTTATTTTACATACCTAAGATCACATTGAAATGCATATGATATTTTCTTAGAGGTACTTAAGATTAGGATAAGAAATAAGTTATATATTGGATACTTATTAGTAGAAACATTATTAACTCATCTAATAGAAACATTAGATAATATAAAAATGTAAATGAAAACATTTTTTAAAGATCACTTTTGATGTATAATTCTACTACCCAAAATGAACCTTAAAGTGTATGGCATTTTTGTATATTTCTTTAAGTCTCAATATATAGTAATCTTGCATGGGTACATTCTCTATATAAATAAGTCATTGCGAATATGTATTGTGGCAGACATTGATCTAGGCTTAGGTATTGAGCCTGTAGAGAGTACAAGATAGACAGGTTCTCTATCTTCATTAATGCACTCTCTCACTATCTCTTTGTATCTGTCTCTGTCTCTTCACAAAAATGTGAATATGATCATAGTAATATACAACAGGGTATCTTTTGATTTCTTAGAATTATATTTTGAATATTTCCCTATTTTTTTAAAAATGTTTTATTTATTTCTAGGAGAGAGAGACAGACAGCGTGAGCAGGGGAGGGTCAGAGAGAGAGGGAGTCACAGACTGAAACAGGCTCCAGGCTCTGAGCTGGCAGTCAGCACAGAGCCCGACGTGGGGCTCGAACCCATGAACCGCGAGATCATGACCTAAGCGAAAGTCTGACGCTTAACCGACTAAGCCACCCAGGCGCCCCGAGTATTTCCCTATTTTTAAATAATTATTGTGATAGAGTATCAGCAATAGAATATTCAAACCATAATAGACCATTCTTCTATCATTAAGGATTTAGATCCCCATTTGTAATATTATATTACCAATATTATGAGTAACATTTTACATCTTTTATTAATCACTCGTAATCATTAAAGTAACACTTATTTTATAAAATCTGGAAAATTCAGGTAATAAAACAAAAATAGTCTTTGGGAATTTATTTTGAGAGAGAGGGGGGAGAGAGAGAGAGAGAGAGAGAGAGAGAGAGACTGTCAGTGCATAACCGAACGTGTCACTCGATCCCATGAACCAAGAAATCATGACCTGAACTGAGATCAAGAGTCAGATGCTTAACCAATTGAGCCAGCCAGGCACCTCAGACATACTGTTGCTTAATTCCATTGTCAATATAAGATATAATTTAGATTTTCCTTACTTTTTTGGAGGAAATGACATGAAAACTATGTGTACAAAATCATTTGAATTTATGTTTAATTTATTTATATAGACCATAAACAGCACCCCTACTCTGCTATGTCTTTGCCTATATACCCTGCCTTCTTTGCTATTATATGAATTTATGTCCTGTTGTCAGGAAGGCGAAATTAAAACAGCAAGTTACCTACATACCTATTAGAATGGCTAGGATCCAAAAAACTAACAATACCCAAACTGAAAAAGCTAACATTACCAAACGTTGGCAATAATGCCGAGTAAGAAACTCATTAATTCCTGGTGGGTATGCAAGGTCAACAGCAACTGTGTAAAACAACTTGGCATTTCTTATAATACTAAAGATAGATAGCCTTATCCTATGATCCAGCAACCATGCTCCTAAACACTTAGACGTGTGATTTGAAAACTTACCTGTAAAACTGCACATAGATGTTTAGAGCAGTTTTATTCTTCTTTTTTATTTTTAGTGTTTTTATTTTTAGTTTTATTCTTAATTATCGAAAATTCATTGTGACCAGAATGGTATATTAAATTGATGCACTGTAGGAAATTTAAATTCACAGAGGACTTCATCCTAAGAATTTATATTCAGCTTAGTTAGGACTTAACCGTATTAAGTCTGGGTTTTGATTGGTACTTTATGGTTTAACATTGTCCTTTGGGGATACTTTGGAGTTTTATCCTGAAAAACTGGTCAATATTAGTTACCTCGCTAATTCATAGCCAAGTCCTGCCTAAGTACTAGGATATCTGCTAGCTACTTACTAGACTTTTGACTAGTATATCATGTACTTCCTGAACCAACTGCTTTATTTTGTATTTAGATTCTACATCATCTGCCTGGTGTTTCTGTTTCTTTATAGGTTTAATCTTAACATACTCCTAGAAATGGTTATCAAGCTTCAGTTCTCTTAACAATGGCATTTTCTCAAATAGTTCTCATGGAAATGTGCACTATAAACTTTACTTTGTCAGTTTATCAGCAGTTCAAAGGGTTTCATGGACTATGCAGTGAAACTGATGATTATTTATAGTATTGTCGCTATGAATAAGAAATTCTAATTTTGGGGCGCCTGGGTGGCTTAGTCAGTTAAGCGTCCAACTTTCGCTTAGGTCATGATCTCGCGGTTCATGGGTTCGAGCCCTGCGTCGGGCTCTGTGCCGACTGCCAGCTGGAGCCTATTTCAGAGTCTGTGTCTCCCTCTCTCTCTGACCCTCCCCTGCTCACGCTGTCTCTCTCTGTCTCTCCTAGACATAAATAAAAATATTTTAAAAAATTCTAATTTCACAAGAATTGACATACAATTTCTTATAAAGTAATAATTGTATAATTTGTATAATTTGTAAAGTGACTGTTTAAAGTGCCTGTTTATATTACAGTCTGTAATTCAATAATTTTATAAAATAGTTTTGTTCTGGGCTGTGTCCATTGGAATATGTATCATTATTCCCATCATTTAAAAAAAAATTTTATCATTCTGATTACTTTTTAATACCAATTTCAATTTTCTAGTATGAGAGTATATTATTGTATACAGCGTATTTATGTATCCCCCCAAAAAGCATAGCATAATCACCTACAATCTTCTTATTTTTTTAGAAAGTAATCAAATAATGTTATGTTCATAAATACTGATAATTTAGTAATCAGTGTTATTTTACATGATAATAAATAATTTGTTTTGTGATCTAAAGTACATGTTTGGAGTCCCTGGGTAACTCCAGTAGCTTGAGCGTCCAACTCTAGGTCTCAGCTCAGGTCTTGATCTCAGGGTTATAAGTTAAAGCCCACGTTGGGCTCCACATAAGGTGTGGAGTCTACTTAAAAAAGTGAAAGAAAAAAAAACCATGATTATTGCTATCTCTGTCAGAAATGGTGCTGTTTTAAATGGAAAGTGGTGACTTTATCATTAATCAGCATCTTTATCATCACCATCATCTTTAACATTCCTAAACCTTGCAGAAAACCTCATTCATTTTTATAGTTTATTTTGCAAGTAAATCACATGGTTATCAAAAGCACAACAAGGTCACTTTAGGTCACTACATAAAAGTAGATTGTGAGGAACAAGAAGACAGTGAAAGTGGTCTTGACAATTCAGTGAAGGCACTTTTGTAAGTGCATTACTCAGCCCAATGGAAGATTCCCTGCTAATTCTGTGTCCACTCATACAGTCTATACAACAGAGTGGTATGGAATGAAACTCAGAGTTCATCCTGGGTGTGTTCCTGTGACTATATCTTCATTGGTAAAATACAGTATTGCTTTTAATAATATTTTTTGTAACATGCTGAATAGTTTTAATATTTAGTATTAAAGATAAACATGCATTTAAATAGAAAGCGGTTTTAACAGGGTACAGTTAATTGGAGTATCCTGGCACTACTAAATATATGATATTGATCTTGCCTCATTACTTATGGCTCTGAGCCTGAAATAGCTCGAAATGCAACATTAAAATGTTAACTTATACAAGGTATTTACAGTAGATTTTGAAATATAGTTTTACATAAATATTCTCATTTTCCATTTTATTTATTATATTTTAATTTTATATATATCTTAAATTTTATCTTAAACATTACTGGAGTCCCATTTCATTTGCCTTAATATTTTTAAAAAACGGAATACATGCATTGCAATAAAAATTGAATAATTGAATACATATACTGCAGAACTGATAAGTTAATTCTGTTATTTGATAAATACATGTAGAATTTGTAATAATTGAGTTTTAAGTGTTTTGAGTTTAAGATGTTTTTTCAGACTGAGAAGAAATGCTACCTTTCGAGGTAAGACAGTTTTTCTCAGGGTATACACAGCAGTTTGGAATCATACCATACAGTTAAAATAAACATGTTTTGGTAATCAGTAAACAATTTTGATAATAAATGTTTCTGATTATTTTTATATCAGCTCCTGGAAATTTGATCAAAATTTATAATATAGACACCTAGAGGGCAGGGAAATTTCTGTTCATTCCTTTATATAGCACCCAGCTTCAATCACACAAAGATAGTAAAGTGTTTTAGCTGACCAGAATATATACTGTATACTATCTATTGGCAGTCAACATTTATTTATAGCCCGCCATCAGTGGTGAGTCTGGAAATCAAGGATTGGGATTAGAAATATCTTTTCTCACTATTACTCTTAATAATCCACTCAGAAAACATCAGTACAGAAAACAACTGCTGGTCCAGAGGTTTTGATTGGAAAAGAAAAGAAAATGAACATATAAGGAAGTACAACAGTGGTGGCTAAAAATGGGCACTGAGACTGTTGCCAGTACTCTGAGGCATAGAAGGTGTTACAGTATTGGCTGAGATAACTGAACCTGATTATCAGGAGGAATTAGTACTGTTACACAATAAGCCAAAATATGTCTGAATACCCCAGGGGATACTCCCATGTTAAGTGGTCAGATTTAATGGACAAGTATGATACACAGGCAGAGCGACTAATATCTTCAAGATTGAAAGCTTAGGGGCTCCTGGGTGGCTCAGTCAACTGAGAGGTCAGCTCTCGATTTCTGCTCAGGTAACGATCCCAGGATAGTGGAATCGAACCCCACATCAGGTTCCACACTGAGCGTGGAGCATGATTAAGATTCCTTTCCTCTTTCTCTCTTCTTCTGCCCCTCTCCCTTGCTCGTGCTCTGCCTTTCTCTCTAAAAAACAAACAAACAAAAACCCCATAAAATCAACAACTAAAACATGATTGAAAGTTTAGATTCTTCCCACCTGCCTCCTGGTTAAAGAAAGTTAGCCTACAGGGAATCAGGCTAAGGACAAAGAGAGTATATAATGAGTCATGGAAAAGGAGGTTATAATTACTAACCATGGCTTCATGACCAGTTGCATATATACCTAGGTATATATTAACTATTATCCTTTATTTTTCCCTCAATCTTTTCCATATTATTTTTACAAGGTATGCTGTTGGTAGTTATCAGTAAGGTTTCCATGTGTAGTAGATATCACCCAGAGATTGATATAGTGGCTAATGGATTTGCGTCTCAAGATTTTAAGCAGAAAGTGAGAATGTTTCTTTAGAGAACAATCTTCAGGATTATTACAATATATGAGGTGAGAACATGTTTTTGTTGTTAATGCTGTTTACAGTGATAATTACAAGTTGCAATAATTAGTAGAAAACGTATAAAGATATTGAGAAAAAAGGGAATATGATAGTTGAATTGCAATTACAACAGGTATCAATTTCTACTGAGTTCTGTGTTCCCTTGCCTTCTTTTTGTAGGGTCCAGATGCTAAAATTACATAGCCATGCTTTTCTTGCCACTATGGTCTGGATGACTTTAAATTCTACTGTGGAAATAACTGAAGACCAACCAAATGACCAAGAGAAGGCTATTTATTCTGAGTTGCTATAACAAGGGAGTCAGTCACCATCACTTGCATGTTGGCAGAGACTCAAGAGCAGGCAGAGAAATAGGGGAACTTCATAGTGGAGAAGGGGGAAGGCTTCAGGTAACTCTAATCGGAGGCTGTTGGCACAATGAAAGTGGAGGCACGTTAATAAGAAAGAGTGGATCTTATATGATTGGTCAGAGATTCATGATTGACTTTCTGTGCTTGGTTCTAAATTGGGAATGGGACAAAATTTAGGGAAGCTGTTATTAATCAGGTCCTGGCCTTTTGGGCCTATTGTTACAAAAGTTATTGTTTAGCTTCCTGCATTATCGCTAGAGATAGCAGGCTGACTTCCTACAAACCTGACTTAGAGTAGGCTGATTTCCTTGGCTGTTTATTGTAGATAAAGTGTTGAGTCCTGAGCAAGTTGGGGGTCACAATTCTATTATTGTGTATGCTGTAGGCTTTGTTTGTATATTCAGTCTCTCACTCCTGCTATTCATGACTATAATAATAAGTGGAGGAAAATAAATTTATATGTACAGAAAAGTTAAATATCAATGGATGCATGGCTAAGAATGTGGGAACTACTTTTAAAGTACAAGTTCAAGTGTGTGATTAAGAAGGTGAGTTATAGTTAACATGGTAATCATAGCTGGCTACATTATTGATCCATTAGAATTAAAAGTAACAAAAATTCTGAATTTCAATAGTTTTGTAGAACCCATATCATATAAATTAGTTTCATACTGTATGACTGTTCTGTAATTGTGCATTTGTTCTATAGCACAGTGTGTAGAAGGTTCTATTTTTTCCTTTATATCTTAGCGTCTCTGTGCATGTGCTCTTATCTTTTGCTGCCACCATGTGGTTATATAAAGAAATAGTAACATAAGTACTACTTCCCTTTTAATCATCAGGGGGAATTTAGAAAAATTCAATATTAGGCCACAATCCTAAAAGATAATTTTTAGCATGATAAAAAAATAATGAATCATATATAAATTGTTGTTAAAATGTGCACATACACACATAAATATATGTATATTTATAACATACATATATAAGAAAATGTATCTCTCTACAATATATAAATGTATATGTAATAAGTTATATATGTAATCTATGTAATAAATATACCATCTATGTCTTTATCTATATTATATATAATATCCACATATAATCTGTATCTATATATCTATATACTTATGTGTAATAGATATGTATCTAAATAATAGATATATACTATTGACATATATGTTATCAATATTTATATTGCAGAGAGAACTGTGTTATTTCTTATTTGTCAGTATGTACAATAAGCACACCCACTTATTTCTCTCCTCTTTCAAAATCTCATCACATTGCTTATAAAAAATAGCCAAAGCTTTTACACTTATAACAGTGAGGAGATCAAGACAGTTGTTCACCAATCGGAGGGCATTGAAAGTGAATTTTGGTCATGAATGGTGGTTGGGAGTTTGTGGGGGGAAGAAACTGTGCTGAATATGCAGATTTCTTGCCCAGTGGGGGGAAGGATGGAACATCTGAGTGCTAAGGGCAGCTTTCCCTGACCACCCAGGGAATGTTCCAATCAGGTAGCTGTGGGATATAAGTAAGAGTGAATAGTGGAGCCAGAAAGAAGATGGTTAGTTAGGGAGTCATTCATAGAAAAAACAGCTGCAGCTTCTTCTCTGCTCTAAAAATGCAGTGTAGCTTGTAGTCCATATGTAACATATTTTCCATATGTTCTGTCTGAAAAATGGAACCACTTATTTGAAGGGAAATTACAGATTTTAGTGTGGGTTTTGGTGACCCAGATTAAAGCTCTTCCTATTTGGCACATTACAGAATGTGCGTAGCCTAACTTCAGATTTCCTGTATGTGTAATTTACATTAGGCCCACATTCACTACCCACATACATGGAGATCTTATTCTGTATTTCCTTTTAGGAGAGAGATGTACTGGAGGAAATGGATTTAGTTAACCCCTAGGAAACTAGTTTATCTCTCATCTTAAATATGAGCAAAAATCCAATGTCTAGTTGAAAATAGCATAGGAACATGGGACAAAGATGAAGAGTTGAGATATTGAACCTGGACATAGCAGATATTCAGGGATTTAGGTTGTAATTTTCATGAAAAGAAGGACCGTGTCAAAATTTATTAACACATAGTGAGGTCCTAGAAGAGTGGGAAATTATGGTCAATAAATAAATATTTGCTTAATGAGTAAATGAAGAAAGTAGAATAAGAAATTAAATTGAATATTGTGTCAGAGATTTAAATACCTCAACTCAAAAAGATTAAGAAGGAAGCAGTTAGAGCACAAGGAAGAAATTGTAACAATGTTTATAAAAAGCATAGATGATGAAACCATGAGCAGAAGGGATGTATAAGATATTGCAGAAAAATACAAGACATAAAACAAGAAGAATAAGGAAGATTAATCCATGAAGTTTAAAGATTTCCTACTAAATGTTCCTTAACATTTAACATGGCAACAGAGAAGACAGAGTGGGAAAATAATAATAAAAAAACCCCATAATTGTGGCAGATTTGTCAGAACTAGGGAAAAATATAAACTGTCATTTGTTATTGAAAGAGTCAACCAGTTACAAACAAGGTTAACAAGCTCTCCCGGCACCCCCCCCCCCGCCCCTCACCAAAATCTCAGCTACAGATATACCTCTGAAATTTCAAGTCACTAATATCAGCTTTGGAAATATCCTAGAAGGGGCTAGGAAAAACAAACATTATGGAGAGCAGAAAGCAACTCTCACTGAAAAACATCCAGACTTTTCATCATCAGAATATCTTGGTAGAAGACAATAAAGCTATGTTTTCATACTGCTAAGGAAGTTATTTGGAAATTAGTATTCTTTCGTTAAATTGTCAAGTGATTGAAAGAACAAAATAATTTTACTTAGAAGAGCAAAAAGCCAGAAAGCCGGTTTTTACATCGTTTTTAAATAAGGAAATCCTTGAAGAAGATCTCTAGCAAAAATTGAATAATTGCGTAATAGAGAGGACCCTCTGGCATCCTCTCTATTACATCATTACAATATTATATAAAATATTGGAATTTACTAAAGGGTGCAAAGGAAAATGTCTTAGTATAAATAGATGCACTGTCAATCAGAGAATATAGTGAGGATGGAAAGTTGAAAATCCCTCAGGAGGGATATAAAGTTAAAAAGGTGCTTTATGCAGTAAGGACTAAGATTAAAAGTGTGTTTCTTCATGGAAACATACACTGACAAGAAGAAAAGTAAGACATTTAAAAGTTTACAGTTGTCTTGACACTGCACTCGAAATTTTTTTAGTGTTTTTTTAAAATTTCTGAGAGAGAGAGAGAGTGAGAGAGAGAGAGAGAGAGACAAACAGCATAAGCAGGGGAGGGTCAGAGAGAGGGAGATACAGAATCTGAAGCAGGCTCCAGGCTCTGAGCTGTCTGTCAGCACAGAGCCTGATGCAGGGCTTGAACCCACGAACCGTGAGATCATGACCTGAGCCGAAGTCAGATGCTTAATCGTCTGAGCCACCCAGGCGCCCTTTGAAATTGCACTCTAAAGTAATTATAAATACTGATTGATAATTGTGACTAGTAGGTTTCCATTGAATTGCCTTTCATTTATAGCATTCATTAATGTTTTGTGATGTATTTTCTACAAAATGTATCACAGCTTTGTCAGAGGGATGTTCAGATGACACAGTTCTATTTTTTTAATTCTATTATTTATAAATAATCCAGATCCTCTTTTTTGCTTATAGATAGAAGCACAATAGATTTGTGTATACTGCTATAAAGTCTAGAAAACTTGCTGTACTTCCTTTTTAATTGTAATAATTTGTCTGAATTATCCATGCCTATTAATCAATACAATTAATTTTTTATTTTTGTCACTTGTTTCTTTAACTTTTTATGCTTAACCAACTATGGCACTGTTGCATATATTTCATAATAAAATGGTTTCTTTAAGATTTTTAAAAAATATTTATTTATTTTTGAGAGAGAGAGAGTGTGTGAGCAGGGGAGGAGTAGAGAGAGAGGGAGATACGGATCTGAAGCAGGCTCCAGGCTCTGAGCTGTCAGCACAGAGCCTGATGCGAGGCTCAAACACATGAACCACGAGATCTTGACCTGAACTGAAGTCAGACGCTTAACTGACTGGACCACCCAAGTGCCCCAATATAATCTAATTCTTACATAATTTGCTTTATATTAACTTAAATCTTTATAATTTACATTAATACATTTTAGGTATTTCACTCATGCTACGTATTAATTAATCTCAGTTCCAAATTCTTCCTTAATTATGGCTCTGTGATGATGGACTGAATCAAAGGATTTCCTCTCTAGTGAGACTAGTGTTATGCTTTGTCAGCAGAGGGAGCCAAATGAAGGCTGCAGATTTACATGTGAATGAAGGCTGCAGGTTTCAATTCCTATATTTTGGTTTTTCTTGGTTCTGCTGCACAATCCATTAGCAGTACATGGATGGACAGTCTTGGTGATGTTACATCACTCCCTGGTTACAGTGACCATCTTGCCCGTTACATTCAATTGCCAATTCAATTACAATCAATTGCCAATTACAACGATGACTTCCAACACAGACACCGTACGCTGTGAGTCTCATACCACAGTGCTCTGATACTTTCTGTCTTCCTGTCCACCGGTCTTGGCTCACCTATACCCCAGAGAATTGTTTCCTTCTATCGTGGTAAATGTGTACCAGTTCTAGCCCCAGAAACTCAGAAAACTTACCTGCCAACTTGTGGGCTGCAACTACATCGTCTCCAACAAAGACTGAACTCCAGCCCGGTGAATATCTACTCTTCTACATTTGTCCTTTCTCTGGTGCTCTGCTTCTGCCCTATGGTACTTTGTATGTATATCTGTCTACCTTTACAGTTACTCTCTTATTCTACAGATTCAAAATTATTTATATTAATTTTCCCCTGTTTAAATGCTGTGTGGTTCTATATCCTAATCAAATCCAAAATAACTCCTATTTTCCTTTAGAGAATGGGTTTTCAAAATTTTACTCAGTAATGTAAAACCTACCAAATTTAAACAAATCAGTCTGCCAACAAGTATTAGCATTAGGATTTTTAAATCGTAAGATGTTCCTATAAATTGACAGAAAGTTAAACTAACATTACCAACAATGATATTTGTGGCAGATAAGTGAAAAAGATATACCAATGATCATTATGTCAACAGTGAGAAATAAACTACTTGTAGCTGCACTAAAAATAGTAATATATCCTTTAGACTGGCTGTGGTTGCTCTCCTTTTACACAAATCAGGCTTTTCAGTGACAATCAAGAACCGTGGTTAATTTATTTTGTGTGGCTAATAAACTATTCCAAGTGAATGACTTTCCAGTGACCTAAGTAGATGATGTCTCATAAAAAGGACCTGGATGAATATCAACTTGTCTAGTAATATAAGTAATACCAAGTGTAACAAACATCTAAGAATTCCATTAGTAAGAGGTGTAGGATTCAAAGTAGTCAGACCTTGCCCATCACTTTGGTTGACATAGTGAGTAATACAGCCCGCATTCTACGACAGCACAAACCAATTTAAATTACATAAGATAAGTAGTTATGAACAATCAGATTAGTCTTGGGTTTTCTTTCTGTCTTTCAAAGAGAGTCTATACCATTGTCAACAATTCATGTGAACTGGAAATGTGAAATAATCTGTATGTTAGCTTAGAGAACTGAAAACTCAGCTTTATAAGATAAGGCATCTTGGGACTTATGTGTCAGGCAAAGAAGGTCTTAGGTTACTGTCCCAGAACCTCTTTTATTCTCTTCTTATAACTCTAGTTATGCTTGTTTGCTTAAAAATTCTTTGATGTTTGTTGTGCAAACTCTTAAAAACTTCTGGATAGGATTTTTTCCATAGGTGACTCAAAAAGTGATTCAAAGACAAAACCAGGATGAAATCATACTTATTGATGCTTCAATCAAAAAATATTTATTGACAATAATAGTACTAATGATGTGGACAATCTTTGATGGTGTTTCCTGAAACTTTGGGTGTGAAAACTGAAATGAGAAACTGAGAATAACATATTACCACAATCCTAAGGAAAGACTCATTATTCTGTAGCCATTTATCAAGCAGTCATCCGAATTGGATTTTAATCCACTCAACTGATGGATGACAATTTCTTTTTACAAGCAAACCAGTCAGTAACAGTTTTTGACTTCAGCAAATCAAACAAGTAGAAATGGACTTACTTGCATAAACACAGCTCTGAATGCCAACCAATTGACAACAATTTTATCATAGTAACTATATTTTGATAGCTAATGTCAGCCTACTGAAGCCTTTGGAAGTCCACCAATCCATGACCTCCACACTTCCAAAATTTCCTACATAAACCTAACAGTTTGATCTTCTGAAACTACATGAGGGGCATTGTCCCTTATTGGTGCTTTTATCATCCCTTGACAGTATAATTTTTCCCATGGCAGAATGGAGTAATTATATACCTTACTATGGGATTCTTTTTCAGTGCTGGAGCAATCTTCCTCTTCCTAAGGAACCAAGAAGTTGTTTTTTATTTATTTTTTAATCTCAATTCAAGATTAGGTGAAATCAAACTCAAAAACATTCCATTGGATTTGTTTGCTGTTGTTTCTTCCCTAAACTTATTGTTGCCTCTTTTTTTTTTCCTTTTATAGTTTATTGTCAAGTTGGTTTCCATATAACACCCAGTGCTCATCCCAACAAGTGCCCTCCTCCATGTCTATCACCCCCTTTCCCTTCTCCCCCATCCCCATCAACCCTGAGTTTGTTCTCACTATTTAAGGTTTCTTATGGTTTGCCTCCCTCCCTGTCCTTAACTATTTTCCCCCTCCCCCTCCCCCATGGTCCTCTGTTACGTTTCTCCTGTTCTACATGTGAGCGAAAACATATGGTATCTGTCCTTCTCTGCGTGACTTATTTTGCTCAGCATAACACCGTCAAGTTCCATCCACGTTGTTACAAATGGCCAGATTTCATTCTTTCTCATTGCCATGTAGTTTTCCATGGTATAGATAAACCACATCTTCTGGATCCATTTGTCAGTTGATGGACATTTAGGTTCTTTCCATGATTTGGCTATTGTTGAAAGTGCTGCTGTGAACATTGGGGTCCATGTGCCCCTATGCATCAGCACTCCTGTATCCCTTGGGTAAATTCCTAGCAGTGCTATTGCTGGGTCATAGGAGAGTTCTATTGTTAATTTTTTGAGGAACCTCCATACTGTTTTCCAGAGGGGCTGCACCAGCTTACTTTCCCACCAATAGTGTAGGAGGATGCCCATTTCTCCACATCCTCACCAGCATCTGTAGTCTCCTGATTTGTTCATTTTCACCACTCTGACTGGTGTGAGGTGGTATCTCGGTGTGGTTTTGATTTGTATTTCCCTGATGATGAGTGATGTTGAGCATCGTTTCATGTGTCTGTTGGCCATCTGGATGTCCTCTTTGGAGAAGTGTCTGTTCATGTTTTCTGCCCATTTCTTCACTGGATTATTTGGTTTTTGGGTGTGGAGTTTGGTGAATTTCTTATATATTTTGGATACTAGCCTTTTTCTGATATGTTATTTGCAACTATCTTTTCCCATTCCATCGGTTGCCTATTAGTTTTGTTGATTGTTTCCTTTGCTGTGCAGAAGCTTTTTATGTTGATGAGGTCCCAGTAGTTCATTTTTGCTCTTGATTCCCTTTCCTTTGGGGATGTGTCAAGTAAGAAGTTGCTGTGGTTGAGGTCAAGGAGGTTGTTTCATGCTTTCTCTTCTAGGGTTTTGATAGTTTCCTGTCTCACATTCAGGTCCTTCATCCATTTTGAGTTTATTTTTGTGCATGGTATAAGAAAGTGATCGAGTTTCATTCTTCTGCATGTTGCTGTCCAGTTCTCCCAGCACCATCTGTTAAAGAGGCTGTCTTTTTTCCATTGGATACTCTTTCCCACTTTGTCAAAGATTAGTTGGCCATACATTTGTGGGTCCAATTCTGAGTTCTCTATTCTCTTGCATTGGTCCATGTGTCTGTTTTTGTGCCAATACCATACTGTATTGATGATTACAGCTTTTGTAGTAGAAGCTAAAGTCTGGGATGGCGTTACCTCCCATTTTGGTTTTCTTTTTCAATATTACTTTGGCTATTTGGGGGTCTTTTGTGGTTCCATACAAATTTTAGGATAATTTCTTCTAGCTTTGAGAAGAATGCTGGTGCAATTTTGACTGGGATTGCATTGAGTGTGTAGATCACTTTGGATAGTAAAGACATTTTAGCAATATTTATTCTTCTGATTCATGAGCATGGAATGTTTTTCCATTTCTTTGTGTCTTCTTCAAATTCCTTTATAAGTTTTCTATAGTTTTTTTCATCATATAGATCTTTTATATCTTTGGTTAGGTTTATTCCTAGGTATTTTATGTTTTTTTTTAATTTTTTTGTGTGTGTGTGCAATTGTGAATGGGATCAGTTTCTTGATTTCTCTTTCTGTTGCTTCATTATTGGTGTATAAAAATGCAACTGATTTCTGTACATTGATTTTGTACCTTCCGATTTTTCTGAATTCATGGATCAGTTCTAGTAGGCTTCTGGTGGAGTCTGTCGGGCTTTCCATATAGAATATCATCTGATAAAAGTGAAAGTTTGAATTCATCTTTGCCAATTCTGATGCCTTTATTTCCTTTTGTTGCCTGATGGCTGATGCTAGGATTTCCAGCACTATGTTAAACAACAGTGGTAAGAGTGGACTTCCCATTGCCTCTTTGATATATCTGAGATTCTAGACAATATAATTTAACAACTTTTCATAACACTACTCAATCGTGGCTCTTTTCACTGAGGAAAAAATATTTGGCGAGCAGAATTAAAAAGTATCTTGACAGTAACCATTATTTTTTTTTTCTCAACACCTAAAGAGTTTGATTTTTCTTATTTTTTTTTAACATGAAATGTAAATGATTACATTTCTTTTCATCTGTATATAAATGCATTGACAGTATAATGTGGGTAAAGGAAATATGCTCATGGAAAAATCAGGCTTCAGGGAAAATTGGCTAGGTCTTATTTCTCAAGAAATAGTTGAACCTTGAAAATTTTCTTTTGTGATAGAAAAATATTATTAAATTAAAATGAAAACAAACTTAAATATCAGTGATGACTCTAAAAGAAATATTGCAGAATGGAAGTACGTTACCAGCATTACTTGTGGTGCTGCTCTCTTCTCACTGCATTAGCTGTTAGATCATGTATTAGAGAATTCAAGGCCATTTTCTGCTTATGAATGAGAATGTATACTTGTGAAAACACAGCATGCAAGATGTCAGGAATACATATATTAAAACATATTAGTTGCTAGAAAAATGACAGTTTTTCACTAAGGAAAATTGCCTTTAGATTTGACTCTGTTCAGCTCTCAGAAAAAAAATGTTATGCCTCTAACTTAATAAAAGTGTAAAATATGGTTGTTTTAAGAACTCTGTTTAGCATTAAAGTCCGTGTTTATAACACATTATATATGTGACTTCACTGAATTATCCTTTCATTAAATTTATGGCTATATATTCAAAATCTTGTTGTTTTTAAAATTAAATACACCTATATAAGCATACTCAGATTGATTCAGTGAATACTCCATGTGTATATATAATCAGAGTTTAAGTTATGCGTAAGTTATGTCACTGAACCTTGAGAATCAGGGTAATGTTTCCTTCTTTACAAACGAGTGACTTACAAACTGAGCCTTTAATTATTTTTATCTTAAAATATAATTTATTGTCAAATTGGCTTACATACAACACCCAATGCTCATCCCAACCAGTGCCCTCCTCAACGCCAATCACCCACTCTCCCCCACCCCCCAATCCCCCTCATTTTGTCCTCTGTATTTGAGAATCTTCGTGCAAACCTAGTCTTTAAAGTCAGATTTAATGGTAGAGAAAAGAGAAAGGGTATCATAGGTAGATCACAATTCTATTACAATAGAGTTTAGGCATGAAATAATATTTTAATCCAAAACATTGTATCGGACAATTCAAATATAACTGAGTGTTCTGTGTTTTATTTGGAAACCATAGAAAATAGAGGATTAGGACAGGATGCTTCAGCCTGAAGGAGCATAGGAGGCAGGAGAGGAGAAGCTGGGGCACAGTTGGGGAACAATATGTAATTTATTGAGTGTGTGGACAGGGACAAGAACTGGGACTAGAGCTAGAGAATACCTGCATTTTCCTAGCAGAATACACTAAACCAAACAAGGTTCAGATGCCTCAGACCCACATATGTATCTTGTTTAGGAGAACAGGCACTTACTGTACCCATATAGTTCCAGGACTGCACTAGTGGTAAATTTTAACTTAAATTAGGATACTTAAATTATTGACATTGTCTCATAACTCTCAATTTTTTTAAACTCGGAGTTTACAAAAGAAAATGAGGGAAATTCAGGGGCAGATACGGTAGTTTTAAATCTCCCCCAATTCCCCATAAAAGCTGACAGAGTTATTAGGGCAGTGAAACAAAAACTCCATGGACAGTGATAATATAGATACGTGATGAGCTTCCCCCAGAATTCCAGAAAGTGAGGACAAACCACTGAGAGCTACAAGATCTGAGCAATAGGAGGATCCATTTGGAAGAACGCTGAGGTAAGTAACAGGGAATCTAAAAATAAGAAAACTAAAAAACAGCGAGCACTCATTGCAATTTGTGGCAAGGCAATTTATCGGTAGCAGCTGAAACCAGGAAGACTTTTGACATGTAAATTCACAGGTAAGTATGAGATTCTGACTGTATGGTGAAGAGTCTTGAGAAGGCTTCATCACATGACCTCTTATAACAAATTAACAACACTCCCTGGGGAAAGCTGCTACTGAGAAGAAACAGTGGAAAATAGAATTCACACTGAGCAGTACGAGGGTAAAAGCAGTTCAGAAAAGAGAAGATACATGTAGAAGTTGGGGCAGTGAGATAGGGAGGAGATTTCAGACCTTAGTGGTCACATGTTCTAAGAGTTCTGTAAATAACAAAAGAGGAATCTTTAGAGCTATGAAGCTCAAAATGTTAATGTAGGAGTCCTGTCTTTTAAAATAAGATGAACTTATTTCATGTAAAATTGTGTAACAAAAAACCACAATTGCTCTTGAATTCCAAGCAAGATTATTATAAGAAACTCAACAAAGAAGGAGAAAAACATCCTCAAAAGGAGGAAAATTTATGTTCCCAAACTGAAAATATAGAATCTCATATTCTTATTTTTTAAATTTACTTATTTATTTTGAGAGAGAGAGAGAGAAAACAAGTGGGGAAAGCAAAGAGAGAAGAGAGAGAATCCCAAGCATGCTCCAGGCTGTCAGCATAGAGCCTGACACTGGGCTCGATCTCATGAACCATGAGATCATGACCTGAGCCTAAATCAAGAGTCAGATGCTTAACCGACTGAGCCATCCAGGTGTTCCTAGAATCTCATATTTTTGAATGAATGAAATTGAATTATGAAAATATCCAAAGATACTAGAGAAAAATATAAATTGGAATTATTACAACAAGTAAAGTTGCAGGTGCTAGAACCCAGGAATTAGAAAGAGGGAAACAGTCCTCAAAAATGAAGAGTAAACTAGAGTAAAGAAGCATGACCAAGATGAGTAGATGTTCCAGGAGTCTCACTCACCCCTTTTGCTGCTGAAGGACCTCTCCAGAAGACAAGAGGACATGGGAATGATGACTTCTGTACCGAGGATCTTAAATATGCATAAGAGCCTGGCTAGCCACACAGGCCAGAGGAGGCCTGAGTCCTTTATTGCAACTCCCTTCAGAGAGTGTAATGTACTGGCTGACACCTTGCCTGGTGTTTGGGGAGCAACTTTCCCCCATGAGGCCTATCAGGTAAAGCCTTTGTCTATAGTCAGGCCTGAAAATCACACATGGGTTTTTATACAAGAACCAGATTTCCTCCTATACAGTTGACACTTTTTTTTAAAAGGATTATTTATTTTGAGAGAGTGAGAGAGTGTGTGCATGCATGCGCGCGCGTGTGTGCGCGCGCACACACACACACACTGTCGCGCGTGTGTGATCCAGGGAGGGGTAGACAGAGAGGAAGAGCAAATTTCTCAAGCAGGGTCCTCGCTGTCAGCACGGAGCCCTGTGTGGGGCTCGAACTTGGGAACTGTGAGACCGTCACCTGAACTGAAATCAACAGTAGGTCGCTTAACTGAGCCACCCAGGTGCCCTGTTGACCCTTTCCCTGGACACAGTCTCTCAGCAAAACAGGAGCAGCTCCTCTCTGGCAGCTATTCACCTGTGCCTGCACCACCGCATCCCCTCAGCCAGTGAATAACTGGCACAAGGAATGAAACCTCAAGGTGAGACGAACGCAGTGGTGGATTTTGTGTTCCAGAGTCTTCCTGTGCAATCAGACTGAAGAAAGTCTCCACCTGAGACCCCATTTCTGCGTAGCTTTTCTCCCCTAGCCTTACTCTAGTGAGAGCACTCACAAAAGAAATGTATGCTTCTAGGAAATCCAGTCTGAGTTTCTGACCAAGAGAGGATCCCAGAAAAAACCTCTAAGGATGGGATAATTAAGTTATGCACTAACTGAATGGTACTGGTGGTGTTAGGTGTAGTATACAAAAACCCATGCATGCAGTAGCAGTGATATTACGAAGAGATTGCTCAGAATCTCACCAGCGGAGGGATTTGTTACCCAGGAAAACAATCTTCAAATAATGAAAGATAAATAAAAACTTTTTCATGAAAATAAAAATTGCATGAAATGAAAACATAGCAATCTAGCTAGAAGTATAACTGTGGTAACTTCCTTTAGCATTTCCGGTACTAGATTATTTTAGATTTCATTCCCTGAAACTGTCTTTATTTTTCCTTCAGTTTTGAGGGATATTTTTATTCAGTTTAGAATTCTGGGTTGACTTTTTGTTGTTTTATTTTGTTCTCCACAGTATAAAGATGTTGCCCCTCTGTCTTTTGGATTTCATAATTCCTGATAAAAATTCAGTGATTGTTTGAATAGTTCTGGTCTGTATGTGAAGTGTGCTGCTTCTGTGATTTCTTATCAGATCTCCTTTATACCTTGGTTTTCAATAGTTTGACACTAACATGCCTGGTTTTCCTCATGTTTATTTACCTTTGTTGGTGCTCATTCAGTTTCTTGAATCAGTACATTTATACCTGTCAATAAATTTGGAAAATGATCAGCCATTATACTTGTTCAAATATTTTTCTGACCATTTTATTTAAAGTTTATTTATTTATTTTGAGAGAGATCAGGAGAGAGAACACAAGCAGCTGAGGGGCAGAGAGAGGGAGAGAGAGAATCCCAAGCAAACTCCACACTGTCAATGCAGAGGCCGACGTGGGGCTTGAACACACTCCTTGTGTAGTTGCTAAGGTTACCCCTAAATCTGTCGTCTGTTCTTGAAGCCAGAAATAATATGGTTCTGTCTATAGACAAAGTGCCAACTGCAGTCCGTTCTCAGACTAAAGGTCAAAACATTTAGGAAAAACTCCCTCATGTCATTTCTGTTTACAAAATGTCATTTCCTCTCTAGAGTATGCCTTCATTTGTTCACATTTTATTTATTTATTTATTTATTTATTTATTTATTTATTTATATATTTATATCACATTTTTCCCCATTTTGTCAACATTTATACTTTGTATGTGGGGGAGAGTCAGTCTTATATGAACTTCTTTCTCCTACCAGATACAGAACTCCAGTAACATATTTTATATTAAAAATTGATACCCACACACAGGTATATATTTCCCCATGCATGGGTTTATATCTTAAAACAAAACAAGACAAAACAAAACAAAACAAAACAAAACGAAACAACCATTGGCCATAGGAGTAGAGGAAGATAGGGATAGAGGATCCAGGGATAGGAGCTAGGGTTCTTGGGGCATACTTTGCTTTATGAATTTGTCTATAGGACCAGGTAAGTATTTCACAGAAATATAGAGAAAAACATTTATAAGCAATTCACAAAAGTAAGAAAATGAAGCAAAAATGGGTTGATATAGTCACATAGTAAAGTTATAAGTAATTTTAAATATTTAGTTCCATATTTCTAATTGGATATACTCTAATAAGAAAGAAAAGATGTGCAGAGAAAAAAGTCTGCACTAATCATATTGTTGTTATAATGCTGAAAATGTTATATTTTCATTCTCAGACTGTTAACGTATAAAGGAAAATAAAGCAAGTGAATAATTGTGTGGTATTCTATGTCTCTTGTCCTTAGTTTCTCTCCGGATAGTAATGTCATTCTATGTCATATTTGAACACGAAGGCCAAAAAATATACAACATGTGCAGAATCTGACTATTATTTACCGATAACACTAAATCTTATAAAGCCATGTTAATTATCATGCATTAAAAGTATGTTGAAATATACCCATTAATTTAATTTATGGAGCTCTCTCAAACCTGCCACTCAAATCCCATTATTGTGACCTGAGCTACTAGAAGGAATTCACTAGGCTTTACGGTTCAGAACAATACTGAAGTTTTCAATTCTTTTATCCTTTTTTTTTGTAGACTTGGGGAGAATATTACAGAGTGAAGGATTTGCAATTTACTAGGAGGGATCTGAACCAAGTGACACAAGGCAAGTTACTCTCTTGTGATTTGAAGAAACAAAGTATATTTTATTCACTAGTCCCTTATCCCTATGTGTTGACATTGTGGGATTATAGTATTAAAGATAGAGTGATGGTATTGTAAAGTATTCTGATAAGCCCTTTCTCTTGAGTTTACTCCCTGAGAAGGAATACATATTTGCCATGTTTTCCCAGCATGTTTTAAAAAAATATAAGGCAAGTATAAGTCTGAATTCAAAACGCATGTTAACTATAATGCCAATCAGTAGTTGTCCTGCCAAATATCTTGTTAGAATTCTCAATGATAAGATGTGTGCTTTAATGGGGATTAGCAGAAATAGGCCTATTGAGTATTACATTATTTATCTTATTATTATTCTACAAGACTTGCTTTATTGGTAACACTATTATATTCCCCTTTAATTCTCATCCAGCTCCTTAATGATCTCAGTTTCTCATTTTTGTAAATGAAGGGCAACAGGCAAGGAAAATGAATTCCCCATAATCCTTTACTGTAGCCTCTGGTGAATTGACTTCTCCGTATTCATTGAAATGTGTTATCTTGTTTATCTAGAAATGTCAATGACTTTTTGAAGGGTCTGCATCTGAATGTGACTTGGATAAACATGATTTAATAACTCAAAGTAAATGTCTTTCCCTTTGCCCTATGGATATAATTTGTTAATATTAAATGACCTTATGTTTTGAGAACATTAAAGTGGAGGAAAACAGATGCTACATGGAACATTTAAGAGCATAGATAAAGTAAAGCTAATAACAACAAATGTATTATTTTGCTTTCAAAAGTGAGATCAGGGGCCAAAAAGATGTGTGTGTGTGTGTGTGTGTGTGTGTGTGTGTGTGTCTGCGTGTGCACGTGCCCACATGCATATATATGTATATGTGTAAGTGTATGTAGGAGGAAAAGAGGAGTGTGTATGTATGCATGGAAGTAACATTAGCTTTGAAGGTAGTATGTGCCAGGCACTATTCCTATATAGAATGTACTTATATTTAATGATTTCACTTTCACAACAGCCCCTTGAGGAAGTGCAGTTATAAGAAGCAGATCCTTAAAGAAAATGTGGACTTAGTTGTGGAGGCAGTGTGTGGGACAGGAAACTCCTAGTCCTTTGTAGATATGGGGAACCTAAAGTTTTTCCTATTACCTCTCAGAATCTAGAACAGATTAGCACAAAGAAGGGTAGAGTGCTTTATGGAAAACTGATGATGACTGAACGTAAACATGTTAGAGTTTGTTGCTCACATCATTCTGCCGTGGTAATAGTACAACATGAAGCAGAGAATTCTAGTTCCCAGTCACCAACCTCAGTGCTATTAGGAAAAATTATGCAGTTTTTTTTTCTCTGTTGCTTGAATAGTTTTCGGCATTTAGTCTTAGGTTGCTGAAGACAAGATACACAGTTCATGCAATTTGCAGAAATGAAGAGACACTTTTTTATTGTCAGTTTTCCCACTAGATATTACCCCAGAATGGGATTCGACTACTTTGACAAATGCCAGTGTTAGCTGTAGGTTGAAATCAAATTCAGGCACAGATAAGAGGTTTTTAAGAAAGTTTGTCTGAGAGATGTATAAGGAAATCAGCATCATTAGGATACCCAAGAGAGAGATGACCAAGGAGCACACATGTGGATGATAATGTTTAAACACAGGAGGAATATTTGCTCCTCTCTAGTCATCAGAGCTAGCCATAAGCATATAGTGTTGTCTAATGCAAGCTACAGATCACCTCACTAGATCAGGTATACCTCATCATTCTTGGAGTTCCACAGAGAAAAATATTGTTGGCACACATTAACAGCATATATAGGCCAATAGAGCTTGGCCCAAGTATATCGTCAAAGGCAAAAATCAAATAAGTAAAGAAACTGATTTCAATCAGACCATTGCTATGAGGAAAGCACCCCAGATTTAGATATCATAATGTCGCAGCAGAGTGGATTTACCTCAAGCTTTGGGAGAGTCAAAAAGGTACAGGTTTCGAGTTGGGTTTACTTTATAAAAAGAGGAAGTCTTAGTCAGCTGTATGGGAAATGCTTATCTCTGTGTCCAGTTAGTTTCATGGGACAGATAGTTCTAATCTCAGTTAATCATTTATTAAAGAAATTACAGGAAGGGTGATGATCTGTGTTTGACTTTGTCAGTGGGTTGAGGTAGAACGGAAAAGGTCTGTGTTTGTCTTGTCACAGGCAAACAAGGGAATCGTTGTGAGTCTTCTCGAAGTCATGAGAAAGAGTGCATAGTGAGTCTTAGCTAAGTCATATGGTGAAAGGTGGTTGGTTCTTTGCAGTAAGCTGTTTCCCAGAACACAAAATGCTGTTGATAGAGGGGGTTGAAACACAAAATATTGGATGTATTTCTTAACTGTCACTGTTTTGGGGGATCAAAGGGCTGTGGTAAAGTTCAATATTATCAGTATTTCTAAACTTAGGGCTATGAAATAGGGCCAAGAGCCATTTACCCAGATGGTTCTGGAAGGTTTACCCTTAGACTTGTAGTAGATCTATCATGTCATTAGGTCAAGGGAAATAGAGATGGGAGAGTTGTTTGTATAACTAGGAATCTATATTCCTGGGTCTTTAAAAATTCTTTACATTGGATATCTCTCTCTCTCTCTGTCTCTCTCCCTTTCTCTCAACACAAGTTTATAAGGTCAGTATAGTTGCAAGAAAATATTTGCTAACAAAGTCAAATTAATTATAAACAGAAGAATGGAATTTCCTTTGTGGATAATTTTCTATATTATCTAACAGTTGTAAAAAAAAGCAATCAAAGAAAATTGCTCATTAATTGTACATTAGCAAATTATCCCAGAGTCTTTGATAATTTCTTTTTGACAGATTCAGCCACAATTCCCATAAGATGATAGAAAATGCAAGTCAACAACGAGATAATGCCAGTTGGGTTCTCATAAATTTCTTCTCAATCAACACTTTCTTACATACTTCAGTAGCTCTATCTCATCTTCAGCATTAAAGAGCAACAGTAGGAAAATAAATGTGTTGTGTTTCACTGTATGCTTGGCTTATAAAAATAAATTCTCACTTATGAGAGAGCTTTTTTCTGTCATCTGCACAGAAGGGGGTAAGTGATCAAAATATTGAGCAGGAAATACATGGATAAAAAGTACTAATGAATGCCAGGTGTTTTATGAGATTCATTTTTTTCTTAAATTATGCAAGTGTCAATAGACTGCCTATAAAAAATGCTTTTAGTAACTTAACTATTCTGCTCAGCATGGAAATAATACACTAACCAATTATCTATAATGACTAGCCCACTGGGACAGAAAGATTTATAGATAGGAGAAGCCAGTCTAACAAAAGAATAAATTTGATCTGCCTGAGTTGGACTTAGTACTGCTTTTAGTATCTTTATTCTAATTTTTGCAAGTGGAGTATCTATCTATCTATCATGTATCTATCTATTTACCTACCTATCTATCTATCTATCTATCCATCATCTGTTACTTTTCTGTTGTGCATTAAATCTTGCTTTGTTCTTTCTGAGACATGCATTTTATCATTATTTAACACTTAGCATCTACTTCAAATGTGATAAGCAATGTATAGAATAAAAGAACTATGCAAGATGGAAACATGGAGAAAAAAACCAACACTTGACAGTAATTTCATGTTATTGAATGTAAACATTTATTAGGTGTCACTGGAGTACTTCTAAAAAGAGAAAGCATTCTGCATTAAATGTTGAGTAAGAATTGATAACTGGCTTCTATTATTTAAGACAATTGAAGCAGGGAGTATAATGGGGAGCCATAAGATGTTTTTCCATTTCATTGTATAAAATTTTATAAAAAAAAGATATCTAATATTGTTCCAGTTGTTAGCTGTGAACTTTACATTTTTATGTTTAAGGGTTCTCTATTAGTAATTTATAAATACCATAAGCCATAAATTATGTATTTAATTTACTCAATAAGAGAAAATTGCCATTAATTAACAGTTGTTTAGAATAATGCAATTTGGTTAATAAGCAGTCTCCTTATTACTCATCCCCATTGCCAGATTATCAAACTTCTATAAAATTTAGGGAAAATATGCAATGCACTTCATAATAAAATTATGTGGAAAGTAGATTTGCTTTTACTAATAATTTATAAAGCAGTGGTCATAACATTAAATATAAAATAATTTAAGGGGACTTGAACTTAAAAATTTTGGCTAAAAAGAATACTTTTTAAACATTTGCCATTGTAATGAATATATATTTTCCTTATCTAACTAACTAATATGAATGAAAATTTTCATATATTAATTAGGTAGTATTTAAGAGTTTGGAATATATTTGTGTTCCAAATATAGCTTACCCTAAAATGAATGAAACATTACTAAACAAGCCCATAAGTTATTTAAAGCACCAATAGATGGCAGTAAGAGTTTATATTTGAAGTTGCTTTAAGGACTTTCGCCCTCTCTTCTAATACTGCATTGAAATCAATGTTGACTTAAAATTGTTATATTTAACCTTAATCGGCAGCATTCATCAAAGTTAAATGTAAATGTATATATACACATATGTTTGTATATATGTATATAAATCCACACACATGCATATACATATATATCAATATACATATTTTTATATTATATGTTGTATTAGATATTTGTTTCACTGTAACAAGTTACCCAGAACTTAGGAGCAAATATTTATTATTTCAAGTATGGCATAGCTGGGTGTTTCCAGCTCAGCATCTATCATGAGTTGCTTTCAAGTTGTCAGTCAGGGTGTTAGTGACCCGAAGAGGCCTAGCAATCACTCAACTCATTTAGGGAGCTGATTGGACGAAGCTTCATTCAGTTCCTTGTTAACGTCCTCCATAATGCTGCTCATGGGACATGAATGTTGGCCTTTCCAGAGTCAGTGAAGAAAGAGAGAATGAGAACACAAGCAAGCAAGAGGGCTCAAAACAGAACTCCCTAGAGTCTCTGTAACCTTTCTTCAGAAGGGACGTCCTCTCCCTTGCACTTAATCTGTTGATCTCATAGACCTAGCCTGGTATAATTTGGGAGAAGACTGCACAAGGGTGGTGCCAGTACCTGTGGGGATGGAGAGATGTATTTTGGGGGCTGGATGTATATTTATAAGAGCCTCTTCATACTCAGTTTTATTATTCTTCCATCAAGTTCAATATTTCTATTTCTGTAATTGCAAAAGCTCTTTTTCTATCTTTCTACTCAATTGATTTCCTTTTGCCCCTTGTAATCCTTCCTTCCTCTTGACCCCTGCGTGACCAAACAGAAGTGAAATGCATGCATGTGCATGAATGTGGTTTAAAAAAACCTGCTTTCTTGATTGGAATATTATTAAAACTTTTGGAACTAGAACGTTAGAGGAAACCGTGTTCATTATTTCCTAACAAAATAATATCTTCTGATCACAGAAGGCAATATCTACAATAATACTCTTTCTGAATTTCTGATTTACCATTGGTCAATCCATGACGACGTTCCTTTGCTAGGGAATGTATACCAGTATCTCTTTGGAGTCAAAATAAGTTTTTTAATTAGGAAAAAGCAATTGTTACAGATGAAATGAACACATTAGGGTAAGGAGTGTAGGAACAGAGGTATAAAACTTTTAAAAAGTCAAATCTATATAAAACAACTTTAATAATGTTTTAAAAAGTAACGTATGGTATTAATAGGAGACTGGTTAGATAGTGGTAATAAACAGAAAGAGTGTAAGAAGGAGAAGGAGAAATAGAGTGCTTAACTAAAAAAGTAATCGAATTTGAAAGTGCTTTCTGGTTTATAGGTTATCTCCATCAGGGTTCAGTTGAGGAAACCAGACCACTGTTAAACAGAAGGATTTTAACCTCCAAGTTGGTGTACACAAATTCGTTGCAATTTGTTAAGGAGAGTCTTAGTCTGCATCTCCTTAGACGGACTCAGAATCCTTTAAAACTGACCAATAAAGGAGCTTATACTTGAGACACAACTAAGAAAGTATCAGAAAGGCTACCCCAGAAAAATTCTAAGTTAAAAAAATTATTGAATTGGTGATTTATCAGTATGAAAAATAGGATTACTACAGCTGTCAATACAATTGCCTCTAAACACCTGTGAAACTAGAGACTGGACTGTTCAGTGATCCTGTTGAAAATTCCCACATCCTTACAATCTAGCAAACAGAAAGTATCCAAAAATAAGGAGACTTCTGTGCACATTATACACCTCATGTGAATGCATGAAAATGGCATTTCCTAATGCATGTTAAGAACCCGATCTATAAGAACATCTGAGAAATGTAGTTTCATTTTCCAGAACTTGTGGACCCTAGAAGGTGTCAAGCATGGATATTAAGTAGCAATGGGCCATATGCAACATGTAAAGTATTTTTTTCAAGTAAGCAGTGTTTTCTCTACAGCCTTTCTCTTTCTCCTGCATAATTTCTTTTCCCTGTGTTGCTCTAGTGTTTGGGAAAACATAGTCCATGTTTTTGTTACCACTATTTTATAGTAGTATGCTCAATAAAGATAGATTTTTATACCTTCTCTTGAATCATAATCTCCCTCCTTGAAGAGTTATCAGCTTGCCAAAATTGGAGTATTGTTTAAAAATCAAATAAATCTTCCATATATGCCCAGGACAAAGCTGGGCATGAGGGATGAAAAGCACAGGATTTTGTTTATTTTTAATCTCAACAATTTACTTTTAAGTAAATTTTAAACTGTGATTATTTTCTCCCAAACTATGAAGAGAATTGTTAGTAAGTCGGTCATTGGTTTTAGCAGCATTGTAACAGGCAACGACTTAATTAATTTGTGACACGAGGGCCTTATTTTCCTATTGTAATTCTAAGTACAAGGGAAAATAGTTCAGGATTGGTGTCCGATATCTATCCTTCTCTTCCATTTTTAACATAAGATTGTTTCCCCTCACAGTTGTGATCTGGCTGCTCCCCTACTGGTCATTGCGTCTGTCCTCCAGGCAGGGAGCCAGCAAAAGGGCAAATGATCAAGAGCAGAGCGTAGGAGGTAAAGAGAGAAGTCAGCCGAACCTGTCCTCTTTTAAATAGCTTGTCCAGAAGTCTGACCCAGAAACTTTTGCTCATATTTCATTCACCAGGACCGTATGTCATGGCTCCATGTTACATGGGAAAAATATGATCAGTGGGGAAACACTTAAGGAACTTATAAATGAATGTTATTTAGTTTGGAATAGAAGATTATTAGAAAATTAATGACAGAAATGACTATTCTAAAATGTTAAGTACTTAGCTGCCTAGGACCCTGGAAAATCAAGTATTTTAGTCGAATTTGTTTCTGCTTTGTAAATATTAAGGCTCGTACAATCAGTATAAAGGGAGAATGAGTTTTTGGAAGGCTAATGTACTGTCTGTAAACTCTCAAAGTATTGTGATGACCCTAAAGCATTTTTATGGACTAATACTCTATTTACTAGGGTTAAAAAATTAAACACTATTAAAAATTCCAAATGCTACTTCCAAACTCTCATTCTGACAGATTTTTTTTAAAGATATATATATATATATACTTCATATTGTACTATGCTAACCCTTTGTCCATACTTTCTTCAAATAGAGGGGGATATTTTTTAGTATAAGTAAATATTTATAAATATATTTTAATACAAAAAATATTTTTAAATATAAATATTTTTGAAAGAAACAGCTGTGCATGGGGAGTTCCATCACAGTACAGGTTTCAGTATTCACTGTCACTAGGACCATATTGACAAGTGCATTGGCTATTAAAAGTTTATACCCAGAAATCAGAGCTCTCACTGCTGCACATGTTTTACTGTCCAAAGCAAGCCACAGAGTCGTGTTGAACATCAAAGAGGATACAAAAACAGATGCAGCCCTATCATAACACATCACATAGGCACCTGCTTTTTTAAAGCTACTGTTCTAGAAACTTCATGAGTGTATATAAACTAACTTTATTACAAAGTTGAAAAGGGGAGAGTGCTATGAAAGAATTACAGAAGAGAGAGTATTGAGCAATTAGCAATTTCCTCACTAATAATCATACAATAAAAACTGGATGTATAAAATTAACCTGAATACCGATGCTGTCTGAATGCTTTTGTACCAATAGAAGTAAATAAAGTTCTTGGCACAAAGATGGAGTAAAAGGCTTCATAAACAAAACTTTATTCACTAGTTTACCAATATTATTGAAATCATTTACTTTTTAAGAACTGCATGTTTGCCATTGGATTGGCATTGATGGTATTGTCAAACATAGAGAAGTAAGAACACTAGTCTCATGGAAATTGAAACCAACTGGGGGTAGAGTGTGGCAAAATCATGGCATTGGAGATGAAGTTGAAGATCAGCCACACTTTGATAGTGAAAGTAAAAGAAAAAACTACACTTTTTTTAAAAAAAAATTTTGTAATGTTTTATCTATTTCTGAGAGAGAGAGAGAGAGAGAGAGAGTGAGCAGGGGAGGGTCAGAGAGAGAGGGAGACACAGAATCTGAAGCAGGCTCCCGGCTCTGAGCTGTTAGCACAGAGCCCAACGCGGGGCTCGAACCCACGAACCGTGAGATCATGACCTAAGCCAAAGTCAGACGTTTAACTGACTGAGTCACCCACGTGCCCTGAAAAAATACTAGATCTTATTTGAACAGGTGCAGCAATTTCTGGGTGAGGAAACTTTTAAAATTTATATCATGACTCTTATGTATCATTTATATTTTAGTGTATACGTATATACTCAGTTCTCATTTCTTAGAGATTTAAAGAAAAGTCTTAAGTTGCTACAGAAAGGTTGAGATTAAAGGACCCTACTAGGTATTATTTATAATGTCCTAGTGGCTTATTCATGGTTATTGTGACCAAAATGGGCAGAGTTATGGAAGAAAGATACCAAAAGTTGATTTTAAAGTTTATATACGGAGATGTATTACAGAGATGCACCTACATGTTTGTGAGGACGTTATGGCTAATGAGGAAACATTTAAACGATTTATAAAGGGGTTTTAATTAGTCCAGAAAAGGACGTGCTTTTGAATAAATCAATAGCAGAAACAATATTCTTTTTGTTAAAGTTTATTTATTTTGAGAGAGAAAGAGAAAGTGAGAGAGTGAATGTGAGTGGGGGAGGGGCAGAGAAAGGGAGAGACAGAATTCAAAACAAACTCTGGGCCATCAGCTCAGAGCCTGATGTGGGGCTTGAACCCACCAACTGTGAGATCATGACTTGAGTTGAGATTAAAGGTAGGATGTTCAACCGACTGAGGTACTCAGGCACCCCAAAACAGAAACAATATTCTTAAAGTTATTAGGAAATATCTTTCTTTCATGTAAGGAAAATAAGAAATGTCTTAACATTAGAGACTAATAACAACAGAGACAATCTCCCAAGGTAAAAAAAAGTATGGCTTAGTAATAGAGATTTATATCCCAAGGAAAAAATACTGACAGAACATGGCCGAAGAATAGACAATACCACTGAGGAGCATATTGTAATTAGCAATGATAGGGCTATGCAAAATAAATATAACTGATAAACTAAGTATTGGCAGGATGCAAAATGTCCAAAGTGCATATACATATAAAAAATGCATGAACTTAAGGAAAGAAGGTTAGTGGAAAACTTTTGGAGTAAGGTTGAAATAAGCAAAGAAGAAAATGAGGGAAAACACACAAAAAGTTAATGTTTAAATATAACAGATACTAACAAGATACAAGGTCATCTAATAATTTTACTATTATCCATTAAATTGTTTCAGAAGTGGGATATGAGTAGCAATGTTTTGTAAATAGTCTGTAATTTAAGTATGCAAGAATACTTAAAGTATTCAGTCAAGTAGTTACTGATTTATATTAACTTCTATCGATAGAGGAATCAAAAGTGAAGAAAAAATTAAGTGGGGATAGAAATGACAGTGTTTAGAAATTTCAAATGTCATTCTGGATTGTCAAATTTAACAAAAGAAAAAAATACTAAACACTGTTCAGTCTTAAACAAAGATTTAAGATTTGAGGAAGTTCATTACTATGAAGGAAGCATTACTCATCTGTAATTGGTTAACTAAGTAGCTTTAAAAAAAGGTTAAGAGAAATACATCATTTTATTAGAAGTTAGACTTTTAGCAATTTTCCAGATTTAAATAGGTTTCTAGAAAATAATGGACTAGATGTTTTTTTATTTTTTAAAAACTTTCCTAAAGTTTATTTATTTTGAAAGAGACAGAGATAGAGCGAGTTGGGGAGGAGCAGAGAGGAGAGAGAGAGAATCCTAAGCAGTCTCCATGCTGTCAGTGCACAGTCCAATGTCAGGTTTGAACCCACGAAACCATGAGACCATGACCTGAGTATAAACAGAGTCGGACCCTTAACCAAATGAGCCACTCGGGTGCCCTAGATAAGTTTTTTTTAAAGTTGAATGAGAATTGGTAGAAGAAATGTGCACAAAGATTATAATTTGGTGTGGGAATTGAGCTAGATGACCTCAGATTATTTATATTACTGTACATTGTTAAGAAAAAATGTGTGCTATGTCTTATATTAAGAAATTAAAATGTGTTTAAGAAGGACAGAAAAATGTAATAATTGCCAGAAAAGTTATTCCCAAATCTGTTATGAACCACTGATTTTAAGTAATGAATCACATGTTAAAACTTAAAGAAAAATTTTTTCAAAATTTCCACTGTTTTCCAAAAAACTACATCTTGATACTGCTAATCTCTTTTATTACAGTCAACTTTCGAACAAGGCAAGAGTTAGGGCACTGGCCCTCCCTTGCATAGTTGAAAATCTGGGTATAACATTTGACTTCTCCAAAACTTTACTCATAGTCTACTACTGACTGGAATCCTTAACAACAAACAGTAGGTTAACACATATGTTATATGTTATATGTACTATGTACTGCATTTCTATAATAAACTAAGCTAGAGAAAAAAATGTTACTAAAATCATAACGAAGAGAAGGTATGCTCACAGTACTGGGCTGTATTTGTTGAACAAAAGTCCATGTATAAATGGACCCACACAGCTCAAACCCATGTTGTTCAAGGGACAACTGTACTACCCAGTTTTCACAATCTTTAATTTATCAATTGCACTTGACATAATCCAATCATCTTCCACATTTTTTAAGGTTTTTTTTTTTTATTCTTGAGAGAGAGAGAGAGAGAGAGACAGTGTGAACAGGGGAGGGTCAGAGAGAGAGGGAGGCACAGAATCCATAGACAGGCTCCAGGCTCTGAGCTAGCTGTCAGCACAGAGCCTGACGCGGGGCTCAAACCCACGAACTGTGAGATCATGACCTTAGCCAAAGTCAGACACTCAACCTACTGAGCCACCCAGGCGCCCCAATCACCTTCCACATTTTAACCAGAGTATATAACTCCATACTTTACTCAAACTCTTGTCACTACCTTGATTAAAAACTGTCAATAACCTCCCATTGTATGTGATATACAAGTATATTTTTACAAGCATTTGTACGAAATCCTACGTTGTATATCCCTGCCTAGCTTCTGCCATTTCTCTTTTACTCGCTAGAATCAAGTCACACTGGTCTCCTTTCAGTTTCCTATGTAAAATAAGCTCTTTTCTGGGGCAGAGGCACTTTCCTCTACCTTGGAAACCACTCTTCACCTCCTGTTTTCTCACACATCTTTATCCTACGAATGTCCTGAAGAGGTACTCTACGAAATACAATCTAAATCATTTGCTTCCTGTATTGTTTCTCACAAATCCACTTTCCCTTTGGAAGCAATTTACGCTTTAAGTGTATTGTTTTTATATTATTATTGTTTAATCAAAGAATGCATACCATGGGGACTTTGGTATAACAAGTGCTATCATGGTACTTCTATTCAATTACTCAGGTTGCGGCAGGACAAAAGTTTCAGATATAATAGAGCAGACTAGCTTTTATAGAAATAAACTATGGACAAAATTTTAAAAAGAACTGTCTGAAGACACTCGACGGTAAACAAAAACATTCAGAAAGTGGAGTGAATTTACCCTTTAAGGAAGGGGCACATATTGTGGAATTAGGTGAGTATACAGCATTCCCCTCCAGGGCACATTCCAATCCACAAGTGGTGAACAGAATTCAAGCAGAAAGCCTCAGCCACACTGGAGAAGGGGTCAGAGGAGGTTTGGGACAGACAGTATACATGGAAATTAAGGATATCTGAAGAGAAGGGAGAAACAGAACAGTAATCCAAAAGCTGTGTATAAACTCATCTCAAATCGCAGTTGAACAGTGAACTAACTGCACCTGAGGATGAGATTTAAAGGAGTCTAGGAGGGAAACAATAGACGGAAGGCTGAAAGAGAAGAGTTGCTATTTCAGTCTATGCAGAGGAGACACTATTTAGAGTTTGGATCCCACACTAAGTTAGAAGAGATTGATATAGAAGTTGTGTCTTCAGACAACCAGCAGGGCCATGCCTGGAGAGTAAAAGACTAAGGAGTCACCCTGAGGTTAATGACAGAAATGAAACAGACTCATCAAAACAAAGTTCACAAGTTCAAGGTTATCCATCATTAATTTAATTATTTACTAGAATAAAACTCAACACTCCTATGAAGAATATAGCAGAAATTGATTTTTTAAATTTATTTGTTTTTGAGAGAGAGAGTGTATAAGCAGGGAAGGGACACACACACACACACAGAGAGAGAGAGAGAGAGAGAGAGAAAAGGGGGGAGAGAGAGAGAGAATCCTAAGCAGGCCCTGTGCTGATGGGCCTCAACATGGAGCTTGAACTCGTGAACTGTGAGATCATGACCTGAGCTGAAATCAAGAGTTGGTTGCTTAACCAACCGAGCCACCCGGGCACCTCTAACGGAAATGATTTTTATAATGCATCTTCTACAATGTCTAGATTTGGACTTATAGGAAGTTTTAGAATAGGCAAACTTATCTACAATGATAGAAATTAGTGCAGTGGTTTCTTGAGTGAGGGGGATTATTAACTAGAAAAGGAAATAAGAGAATTTATGATTGTGATAATGTTTTTTATATTAATTTGGATACTGATTACACGGGTATATTCATTTGTCAAAATTTATCAAGCACTGCAGTTAAAATCACTGAATTTGTTTTATGTAAATGATACCTAAAATGAATAAACTAATGAATGGAAGTATTTCTCCTGGCTTGTAAATAATATGTTAAAAGAGTTTTGTATATTCATCGCTCATTAATTAGAAAAAAAACAGCTAAAATCGTAAGTCATGCAACAGTAGCCAAGATTTCTTTGGTTTGTGTTTTTTTCCCTGATGTTATATACACATAGTTCTCCAATAATCCTCAGTCCCAGTTTAACAATTCTTTCTTTTGTCTTCTAATTTATTATTGCCTTCTAATTTAGAGCAATATGACTGTCTTCACCCTTTGATTGGAGTATAAGTAGCATGAAGGTGTGGCCATAAATATATTATGGATTGGTATTTCAGTGATTCTTACTCATAATACATTCTGGATCACTGAACTACTCGGCATCAATTTCACAATAAACTGCCTTCTGCTCTCTGCTTCATTTCTCACTCTTCAGGCCCTACCTCATATACAGCAATAATAGAAATGAAATCTATTGCAGAATGACATATATATATATATAGAATATACAGAGTACATGATATATGTCATTTTCAAAGAGGAATCCTCTAGAGTTAAAATTCTGCAGTTTAAAAAGGAGAATAAAAAAATATACAATTCTCTCCTCATAAAGGGAGCAGCTGAATGTTTGTTCAGATCTTAGCAAAAACCATTCAAAATAAATCATGCGCTTTAGATTTATATATTTTGCTTTGATTGAGGAATTTTAGGCCTTGTCTTCTGTAAACAGATATATTGGATTTGATGTCTAAAGAGAAATTCAAGAAGCAGATAACATAATGGAACTTGTCTGTATTTTTCTTTAAGTTAAATTTACCTCTTTAATTGTACATCATAGTTTAATGTCAAATATCTAATCTATGTGTAGACTACTTTGATAACTTAGTTTTAATACAAAAAGCTATAAAGAATAATAAATTATTTCATCATCCTGTCTGTCTCACAAATGAATAATGCTTATACTACTTTTGGTAAAAGTACACTGGAGTACATGTATTTATAAATCTTTGTTTTGACATGAATCTATTGAGGTAAAACTCCAAGGTAAGCATGAATGTTTTAATTTCTTACTACCCTTCTTCTCTAGAATCAAGATGCCTTTAGAAGTTTTTGGTTTCACATATTTTCTTTTTGGTTTTGTAGATTAAAGAACTTTAATGATTTCTTTTAAACTTCTTTTTTTAAGTTTATTCATTTTGAGAGGGGAGGAGGAGCAGATAGAGAGAGTGAGAAGGAATCCCAAGCAGGCTCTATGCTGTCAGCAAGAAGCCAGACGCGGGGCTCCATCTCACAAACCATGAGATCATGTTCTGAGCTGAAAGCCAAGAGTTGGATGTTTAACTGACTCAGCCAACCAGGTGCCCCAAGAACTTTATACATTAAAGATGATTTATAGAAAAGCCTTAATTTTCTATGAAAGTGGACATTATTCCAGAGTGCTGAAGTAAACTGCTAGCTCACAGCTAAAGAGTAAAATAGAGCTCAAACAGCACATTCCAATAACATACATCTTAGACTCTGAACATTTAAGCATTTTCATGTGCTATACTCTATGCTTCAGGTTTTGCCTTTCGTATGATATGCTCTGAGCAAATCCAAGCCTCAGCATAAATCTAGCACGAATTCACTTACGTGAGTTAACATTCTGACCTGGAACACGTCTTATCAGATGAAAAAGGGGAATAATTGGCCATGGTTTATGCTGTACAAAATTTAAACAGAGTTGCATCTAGCAATATTTCCTTAGAGTCATTAAAGCTATTATAATATTATTTGTTTAAAGATTCTTTTCTAATAAAAAACTTTTTTTATTTTACTCTTTCTATGCAGACCTAACACTATTGCCAGAGACACAGAGCTTTCAAAATAATAGACTTTAGTATTTTTAAATACACTTAGCATAGGCTTTCTAAGATAGTATTCAAATCACCATTGCTTCATTCCCATAATACTATTCTCTGAACTTTTATCTTTTAGTAATGATTAGATAATTCTCCTATATGAAAAATACGCTCAGATTGAACATACATATATGAAATGAATTTGTATTTGAAGTAAAATCGAGGCTCCTGGGTGGCTCAGTCGGTTAAGCGACCAATTTCGACTCAGGTCATGATCTCAGGTTTGTGGGTTCGAGCCCTGCGTTGGGCTCTGTGCTGACAGCCGGCTCGGAGCCTGGAGCCTGTTTCAGATTCTGTATCTCCCTCTCTCTCTGACCCTCCCCTGCCCATGCTGTCTCTCTCTTTCTCTCTCTCTCTCTCTCAGAAATAAATAAAACATTAAAAAAATTGAAGCAAAATTGAACTCATTTTTTTCTGTATCTTTACCAGCAAAGTGGAGATGTTTGAGGACAGTATTTCTGTGTCCCTTTTAAATTTAAATTTTTTGAGATACTCTGTATGCATTTATTCTTTGAGAGTTAAGAATCAGGCATTAGTCTGTAAGCCAGTCGACCCTCATAATTCAGTCATAATCATCGTGTTTTCCCTAGGTTATCCAGCATGACAAATATTTATTGTCATTAGATATGACAGTATTTTCAAATTCAAGAAGACAAGACATGAGCAATTTTATATTTTTACTTTGAGAAAATATAAAGAAAGGATTTGAAAACGCTGTGGGATCTTATTTTTATATGAATTTTTTGAGTTAAAAAATTACTGCTTTTTTCTTCAGATAGTTTTCAAGACCATATGTTTTATAGAAATGTAGCTTACTGCTCTATGTATGTTGTCATTCATATTTATGACTTATTTTGAACATTTTTTATCTCATTAAAAACATGGTAGTAGCCACAAACCCTTCATGGAAATGTGATGGTTAATTTTATGTATCAACTAGTCTGAGTAACGGTGCCCAAATATTCGCCAAGAATTACTCTGGATGTTTCTATGCATGAATTTTTTAGATGAGATGAGCATTTATATAGATAGATTTTGAATAAAGAAGCCCTCCATATGTGGGTCATCCTCATCCTATTGGTTGAAGGCCTTACTAGAAATTAAGACTGATCTCCCCAGAGTACGAAGGAATTCTGTTAGCCTTTTATCTGTGTAATTCTTTCCTGGGTCTCTAGCCTGCTGGCCTATCCTGAAAATTTTGGATTTGCCAAGCCTCCGTAATCCTAGGGCTCAATTCCTCTCTCTTTCTTTCTCTCTCTCTCTCTCAAAAGACACATACACACAATCTTTGAATAATAATGTTGAATGAGACTTAATGGGGATATGGGGATTACTGGCAAGAAATATTTTTTAAAGTATGAGAAAATAATATATACTATATATGTACACATATACGTATATATAAAATATATATATATATATATATAATCAGTTGATTTTGTTTTTCTGAAGACCTCTAACAGAAAATGTTGTCAATATCAGTCACTGAAAAAAAATGGATTTACTATTATTAACACTTTCCTTAAATCCAGCTTTCTTAATCTTAATACTTTTAACGAAATGAGTAACACCTCACACACATGTAAGTATTAAATTTTTTTGAGTTCGAAATTAGGCCTGCAAGTTCATTTAAGCTAAAAGTTTAGAATTGAAATGAAACATTGAGGTCTTTATGTAGAATCTTCCTTAGTTCTTAAATGGCTTTGCTCTCTTTTTTTGATTCACTTTTCTCAACCTCTGATGACAAAGGAACTTTGCATCTCACCTAGGGACTCCAGAGAAAGTGTTATTAGCAGGAGTTTTCTATGAGAAAATTGCATTGAGCCAGAGGGGCTTTCCAGATCTCACTGTATTACAAAAGGGGATTTGGGGAGGGTCGAGGGAAATAAACCACTCAGACTCACAGTGGAAAGTATTTGAGACATAAAGGAGGAGGATCAAGACAATATAAGCGATTCTTCTTATCCATATTCTCAAACTTTCTGTAGTTTCAGTTACCCACAATCGACCCTAGTCCAGAAGTTGATGATTCTCCCGACCAATTGTAAGAAGGTCAGTAATAGCCTAATACTACCTCATAGTGCCTTCATCATTCACTGTACTTTATCTCATCAGTAGGCAATTTATCATCTTATATCATCACAAGAAGATAGATGAATGCAGTATAATAAGATATTTGGAGAGAGAACACATTCATTTAACTTTTAATTATAGTATATTAATAGTTGTTTTATTTTATTATTAGCTATGTTGTTAATCTCTTACTTGCCTAATTTGTAGATTACACTCTTTCATAGGAATGTATGTATAGGAAAAAAACATAGTATATATAGGGTTCAGTGCCCCGCAGTTTCAGACATCCACTGGGGTTTTGGAATAAGGGGGGGCTTGTAAGGGGAGACTGTGGTATTAGTGTCAATTTTTTTCCCTTTCAGAAGTGTCCTTAGATTTTGCTCTGAAGATATGTGAGGAAAATATGTGAAAATTGTAACACATTTTATTGAGTTTTGAAGACAACTTATTTTATATGAATGAGACTTCTGAATGATTTAATGTGGCAGTAGAATGAAAAATAACCCAATTTTAGTAAGATAAAAAAATACCATATCTATTACAATTAACAGGTTCAAGTGGGCCATGTATCTAGCTAATAGCCTATTTAGCCTCCGGCATTTGTACAAGTAATTGCTTGCTTTGCCCATGTTATCATGTCTTGCATTACCATTACTATTAGAATCATTAATTGCCTATTTGGCTGTTTCAATTTACACAGATGTCAAAGCAATAATTAGGTCTTCTGCCCATTTTCTTCCACAACTGTTCCATTTTTTCCTTTAATTCTAATGTAAGAATTTAGGACTATCCTTTTTTACCCATCATATTTCTTTGTTTAGTTAATCATCATTGATTGGATAGGCACAGATTGATTTAATTTTTTTCATATTTTTTCCTACTGACCCCCATATCCTCATGAGGACTCACTCAACCTTATTTTTCAAAGATTGTTTCTCGCCTTGGTTTCCCAAAGTAGGCATATAATCAGCATCAGAAGAATCTAAATTAAGGGTCTGCTATTCAAGTTATTGGTCTGCTATTCAGCACTGGCTGTATATATACTTGTGGAACTTGGTGCTAAATGAAAGTGTAGAACTTCTCATTTACAAGTTAAGAATTTCAAGACAAAGACTGAAGAACATCAATCATAGGACCCTTCAGAGCGTGGGTCTATCTTTAATTGGCCAGTTCATACATGAGGCCAGTTTGAATTCCTTTCTTATCATCCTACCAAATGGTTATTGGGCCTCTGTTCACACATTTCCAGAGACAGAAAACTCACTAAGTCTCAAAGCCATTTATTTCTTACTTCAACAGTTGTATCTTTTAGAGAGGTCTTCCTTATCTTTTTTTTAATTTTAAAAAATGTTTATTTATTTTTGAGAGAGACAGAGTGTGAGCAGGGAAGGAAAAGAGAAAGAGAGACACACAGAATCCAAAGCAAGACTTGAGGCTCTGAGCTGTTAGCATAGACACTGATGTGAAGCTCGAACTCATGAACCACGAGTTCATGACCTGAGCCAAAGTCCTAACTAACTGAGCCACCCAGGTGCCCCTTCCTTACCCTTTTAAAATAAGGTGGGGGTAGGTAGCAGGTGATGATGGCATATGACAAATTACTGATGCTTATTATTGTTGTTGTTATCTATTCCTTGCTTTATCACATTTTTTCTTTTATTCAGTGTTTTCAAGACAAACATGGGAAAGGAACTAAGATCATTTGATCATCCTTCCTACTTTGCTACTGTTACTCTCCATCTTTACTAAGTAGTTCTTTCCCCTTTCACTAATACTACCTTTAATACTGGTTTTTAAAAGGAAATAAATAGGGTAAGAGATGAGGGGTATAAAATGGTATGATGCCATCCAACCTACTTGCTGCTGAGCACAATTTATTTATAGAATACGTAGAGGCAGAATTCCACGCACTGATAGAATTTCCAAATGTAAAGACTTTGCTGCTAAACTAAACCAGCGCTAATGGGTCTCCTATTTACTGTTGTGTGAGCAATGAAAGAAACTGAAGATCTGTTCTTTTTGATGAATCTGATTAGACAACTAGATGCATTATTTCACATATCTAGTCTTACTGACATTTTCACTTTCATCTTCTTTCTCGCTGCATAGATGAACTGCATCATTTTAGACACTTAAAAAAAGGCATTTTTATTCCATTTTTTTTTTTTTGTTAATCCTACTGTGCACACTTAAATGAGCTCTTTCTCCTTGTCTATTATAAGAAATTTTGTTTATCCTTATAGGACTTTCTTTTGCCCTGAATCTCTTCTTCTCTCTTCAATTAGATAGAATCTCTTCCTCATTTGAATCCTTATGAAAATTTGGTTTTATCATTCCTTATTGCAATTCTTATCTTACCTTCTACACTGTAAGCAACTTGAAGGTCATCCTCATAGAGTATTGTATAGCTCTACCTATAATTTGTTTCACTTATTGAGCAGATTATGACTAGTTATAATTTTGTTTTTTGATTTTGATTAATACTTATTGAATTTGGTAATAATACATGCAGAAAACCCCCACCAACTATACATCCAAAATTAGAAAGAAAAGAGGGCTTCAGTTTTAGAGTTTTTCAGTTCTCTATGTAAAAATATTTTGGCTTTAAAGTCAAATAAATATTTATTTTGATATGAAATTAATTTATAAATCATATCAAAATATTTTCAGAAAGATTAATATTTGTTGATTTATAAAAACTGTGTCATTATATTTAAACATACATACCTGTATAAAAATCCCTTTGACAAGATGAAATCTGACACTTGTATGATTTTATGATCACAAGTAGCATAAGCTAAGCAATTATTTATACTAACATTTAAACAGAGTTCTGGTGAAAATACTTTTTTTTCTCCATTTTGGATAAACCCATGACTTAAAAAGGATGTATATATATTTTTTCTCGTTTAAGAGTAGTTAAAACATACATTTTAAAGGAACTTGTGACATATTGAACCACCAGCACATATTTTAAGTGGTCATAGATATTAAAATTGAGAATTTGTTACTAAACCCTTTGTCGAACACAAGATATCAAAATCACTGAGCTCAAAAAATTCTTATACACTTTCACTTTGATAAACTTTTATAGTTTATAGTTATGGTGTTGCTATAACTTTAATTTTAAATCTTATCTACCAAAAGTAGATATATATTTTACTTTATGTCATTGTATTATTAATTAGAGTAATATTTACTGTCATGATTATATATAATTTAAACTTAAGTAAATATAGTGAGGTTTTCCCTAATGTATTTTAAATTTATTCAAATAATCTTAAAATTTAAATTCAGGAACTATTTGCAATATGGTTATCAGAATCATCAGTTTTGTTTTATGTTAATATAAGCCCTTTACAGATGATTACATGGATTTATTTTTTCTCGTATAGTGATTCTATTTTGTCCTTTATAATACATTAATTCTTATGGAGTTATATGTTTAAAGTAAATATTTCAATGCTAGATTTTGAAATAATCATCCTTTGTGTGTTTTCGTAGATACTGAGAAACTGCCAGTTATAACTAAATAAAGACATATTTTCGGGGCACCTGGGTGGCTTAGTCGGTTAAGCGTCCGACTTTCGCTTAGGTCATGATCTCGCGGTTCGTGGGTTCGAGCCCCGCGTCGGGCTCTGTGCTGACTGCCAGCTCAGAGCCTGGAGCCTCTTTCGGTCTGTGACTCCCTCTTTCTCTGACTCTCCCCTGCTCACGCTGTCTCTCTCTCTCCTAGAAATAAATAAAACATAAAAAAATTTAAAAAAAGACATATTTTGTATTTATTGTGGAATTTTATGTATTTTACTTATCTAATGAAATTTTATTTTGTTTTTACTATGGTCCTGGAAGGAAGCTAAGTATTGAAGATAGATGTGTATGTATTATACTAAATGCTTCAATATCATACTTGCCACAGAAATTTCCAGTTTAAAAATAAATAGGTAAAAATATTTCAGATAGTGCTATTGAAGACAGATTACTGAAATGATTTGGAAACACGAAAATAGAACAGCTTTCTCTGTCTGGAGAAATTAAGGAAGAATGCAGATGTGATATTTAAACTGAACTCAAAAAAGTTACTTGAGGGGCACTTGGGTGGCTCAGTTGATTAAGTGTCTGACTTCGGCTCAGGTCATGATCTCACAGTTCGTGGGTTCAAGCCCCGCATAGGGCTCTGTGCTGACAGCTAGCTCAGAGCCTGGAGCCTGTTTCAGATTCCATGTCTCCCTCTCTGACCCTCTTCTGTTCATGCTGTCTCTCTTCCTCAGAAATGAATAAAAAACATTAAAAATTAAAAAAAATTACTTGAATTGAAAAAGTACGAAACGATGTATACACCAAGTCACCAAGTGAAAGTAGGTAAATTTACTCAATCATTCAATAAGAAGTAGCTATTGAATATCTACCATATGTCAGGCACCCACGAGACATTGAGTTTCACCAAAGGCTAGAATGAACAGAACAGTCAAAGATGATTAACTGTGGTAGGAGCAATACAGTTGAAGGTCAAAAGTGTTGGCATAAAATGAGAATGGGCAGGTAGGTTGAGGATAGAATGTGCCAAGTTATGGAATTTGGATTTTATATTATATATAATAAAGTTCTTTAGCAGCTGGGTGGCATGAACTATTTTACTTTTGGAAAGATAACTCTGACAGCTATATGGAGAATGAACTAGAGTGAGGGAGAAATAAGGTGTCAGTTAAAGAGAGTTATGAGGCTATTATTGTAATCGTCCAAGGGAGAAATGATGAGGACCCAGACCTGGGTAGTGACAGGTGGATGGAGAGGATAGACTGAATTTGAGAGACAAGTTTGAGGGAGAATTGACAGCATTTAGTGAAAGAGCATTTTATTGTCAGTCACAGTAAAAGTGCTTTCCTCTAAGAAATGCATAAAATGCATAATATAAAAGCATATGTACTGAAACTGTGTATTGGGATTCTTGATTTAATATTTATTTTGATGAGTTTAATCATTTTTTATATAGCTCAAGATTAAAGAAACTGTGGGTTGACAATACTGATAATAGAAATAGAAAGCATTAATTTATTCAAAACACAGGAGTTTTAGAATTTCTGTTGAAGTCAACTCTTTCATTTTATAGAGACTGAGATCTAGAAACATAAATCCAGTTAGTGCAATGATTCTGTTGATTTGAGGCATCAGTATTGGCTCAAGTCATTTCATTGTATAGGTGAAGTATGTTCACGTATTTTTGGAGTAATCTTTGTAAGGACTCACCACTTTCAACTGTGCTGTATGTGATAGACCTGTAGTAAATATTTTTTATTAAGTTTTTATTTTAATTTCAGCATAGTTAACATCAGTGTTATATTAGTTTCAGGTGTACAATATGGTGATTCAACAATTCTATATATAACTTAGTGCTCATCATGATAAGTATACTCTTAATCCCCTTCACCTATCTCACCCATCTCTCTACCCACTTCCCCTTTGGTAACCATCTATTTGTTCTCTATAGTTAAGAGTCTATTGGTATGTCTCTTTTTTTTCTTTGCTAATTTATCTTGTTTCTTAAATTAGATATATGAGTGAAATCATTTGATACTCGTTTTTCTCTGACAGACTTATTTCACTTAGCATTATGCTCTGAAGTTCTGTCCATATTGTTGCAAAGTGCAAGATTTCATTTTTTTATGGCTGAATAATATTCCATTATATATATAAATCTTTATCCATTTATCTGTGGATGGGCACTTAGGCTAATTCCATAATTTGGATATTGTAAATAATGCTGCAATATACATTAAGGTACATTTGCTCCTTTCAGTTAGTGCTTTTGTATTTTTTTGATAAATATCCAGTAGTGTGATTACTGGATTTTGGGTAGTTCCTTTTTTAACTTTTTGAGGAAGATCTCTACTGTTTTCCACAGTGGCTGCACCAGTTTGCACTATAATTAGTAAATATTTGATGAGTGAAAACATGCTTCAGAAGTAACCAAAAAGTTCACTGTGAGTATATCATTTAACTTTATTTGAATTTACTTGGTTATTTTTGAGTGATTGTAGAGATATCAGTACCTATCTGGTATATTATGAAATTAATACAACTATGCCATTCATCAATGTATGTTAACTACCTGGAATTTAAATAAAAACTGAAAAAATATGCCATTCTCAGGTTTTACCCTATGTTGAAGAAAAATTGAAAAGCAAAACAGACCGGTGCCTGGGTAGCTCAGTCAATTAAGCGTCTGACTTTTGATTTCAGCTTAGGTCATGATCTCATGGTCATGAGATCAAGCTCCCTGCTGGGCTCCTCACTGAGCATGGAGCCTGGTTGGAATTCTTTGTCTCTCCAACTGTCCTTCTCTCTTGCTTATACATGTGCTCTCTCTCTCTCTCAAAATAAATAAACATAAAAAAAAAAGAAAAACAAACCAGAAGACAATGCAAAAAACTAATTCAACATCTAATATAAAAATGCAGAGTAAACAAGAAAAGATTTTGAAGGTTTTATGAGGAAAAGAAAAGTAGCAAGAAATTCAGAACTTAGCTCTGAGATCCACACAGTTTCATGATGTTTTCAGTGACGTCTAATGAAATAAAAGAGGATTGGAATATATCCAACTTGATTTTCTTTTTAACTCTTTTAAACAGAACTAAAAATTATTACAATTCTGTAGAAATTTGTAGTTTTGCTTTTAAAAAAGGAATGAAGAAAAAAGTGAGGAATAACTGCATTTAAATAAGAACACTTTAAAATTGAGGTAATCTCAGATAAAGAAAAGATTTTCCCCATTTTCAGATAAACATTTTCAGATATTTCATGTAGGCAAAACAGAATGAAATATATATGAAGATGGGGGGAGAATACACCCAACCAATGTATCAACATTGCCCATGTAGTTTATATGCTAACGAGTATTTTGGTAGCTACAGTGTGTGCAGTACTGCAGTGAATGTGAGTTCATTCTGAAGCAGAACATTGTCTCTGGCTCTGAGTGCACTCCAGTGGATAATGCAGATCTGGTCTGCACTCCTTTGTGTTCAGGACAGAATGAGGAATGATTCGGTGTGACCAGACTTCGCAGATGGCTCTCCGAGAATCTCTGAGGTTTTGATGTACAGATATTCCTGCTCAGTGGCTGGGCTGCTTTGATAACAGAATTAATTTGGCCTCTAGAGAAGGTCTGTCCTGTTGGGAAAAATATTTCACAGAGGTGATTGTCCCTCCAGTCATTTATCAACAAAATGCCAATTGAGATGGAAAATAAAGTCATGAGATAATTTAGAACTTTTTGAGTAGGGTAGCTGAGACACCTGGAAGATTCTTTAAAAAAAAAAAAGGTTTAATTAATGGCACCTGTAGAACTTTATGCATCAAAAAAGGATTATAAAAATTATCCCATATTTGGAAGTTTGACAATAACAAGAGATCGAGTAATATTAAGTCTAGATAAAATCAGGCTTAATGCACATTTAATTAAATTTCTATCATGTTATTTTGTTTAATTTTTAAAAGTACATCTACATTTATTTGTTTGAGTAGCACCTTTGGATTTTCTTTCCTTTTTAAAAAATCTTTATTTTATTTTTGAGGGAAAGAGACAGAGTTTGAGTGGGGGAGGAACAGTGAGAGAGGGAGACACAGAATCTGAAGCAGGATCCAGGCTTTGAGCTGTCAGCACAGAGCCCAACGTGGGGCTCAAACTCGCAAACCGTGAGATCATGACCTGAGCCAAAGTTGGATGCTTAACTGAATGAGCCACTGGGAGGCCGTCTCTTTGGATTTTCAGAAGGTAAAAAGATTGTTAATGCATGACTCTGGATGAGAAAAGAAGCCGTAATGTTGCAGGTATTTTTTGTTACCCAAATTCCAGAAGGTGCAGAGAGAATTTTAAAGTTAAGAAACATATGGTACATATGTTTAAAGAAAGAACAATACTGAAGGAAAATTGAATTATATATGACTTTACATTGTGTACTCATTTATCGCCTTGTTAATATGGATGGGCTTTGGAAGTCTACTTCTAATAACAGAGTTGGTGACATTTGTAGCTTTATAGACTTTTGACAGATGGAATCATGAATCTCTTGATTTAATATTCTCAAACCTAAAATACTCCAGATGTAGATGTAACATAATAAGGGTTTATGACACAGTTTGAATTAGTTATGATATATTTCAATATTTTTATCTTTAGTAGTGGGTTCATTTTCAATTTCAAAATATTGTGATGGTCTGTTATAAAAGGATCTAAATTAATTTGATGGAAACATCATTTGCCTGTATGCAGATTTGGGTAGGGTGTTTCTAATTGACAGGCCAGATTCCACACAATGTAACTAAATTGCCACAGGAGAGTTAAAGCAATTATCTGACAATCTGGTCAAAACAAAGTTATAATCACCAACAAATATTTATGGAGTGTCCACTGAGTGCCTCGCTTTATATTAGTTGCTACCAATCTGCTTAAATTTCTGGAAGTAGATCGGATGGTGATCATTGAGATGGGAGAGAGATGAGTGCAGGGGAGAGATCCCATAAAAGAAGGAATTAGATTCTGAGTCTACAAAAAGATGAACTAGGAATTCAAAAAGACTCATATCTATTTCTGTATATTATACATATATATATATATATATTATACCTTCTCATAATTCTAAATTGGGCATGTGCTTAAATTAGATACTTAGGAAGTCAGTTAACTTAGGATATTTAAAAAAAAACTTTTTATTAGAAAAAAAGGAGGATTGCAGAATTATGTAGGCACATTTAGTCATATTTAGAATTAACTAATGTTGGAGTGACAAACCCTAAAGAAAGAAGTAAAAAAAGGAAAAAAATAAAAAGTAATATGTATCCCGATTTAGAGGGTCTCAAGGCATTTTGCAAACAGAGGAGAAAAGAACAGCTCTGACAGCAAAAAGCACTTTCTTTTTAAAGTATTTACCTTTTCTACACATAGATTTCTAAAATGAGATCTTACATTTTTACTGCCTTCTTTTTACTTTAAAAACTTTTTATAATGTACAGTAGGAAATACACTTTACATCATGACCCATTTATTACAAGGTACACAGTTCTTGCTAAGAAACCATGTGATGTACTGTGATGGATTATATTCTATTCCAGTCTACGTAATTAATTTAAAAGTGCTATAACACACTACATTTATTTGACACACATGTTGTAAATGACTTTTCTGGAATTCTGAGAAAAATAACCACCGAGGATAAGAAAAAACTTTACTTGAGTAGTCGACACATGGGTCTAAATTCTGACTACATAGTAGATGTTTTGGTTTTGTAATGTTAAGAATTGAATGTAATTGCTGATTATTTTTTAGAAAAATCTTCATGGTAACTACTTGTTACACTAATTTCAATACGACATTTTCAATCAGTTTGCAAGGGAGCACAAAATTGGTTTTGTGGTGATCTGCATTTTTAACTCCCCCTGAAGCTATGTGAGCTGAGACTGATGAGTTGGAAGGGCATGCTTGTACTTCTCTAATATTAGTTAATTTTAGAAGAGATACTGTGGGAGAGAGTATGCAGGTGAACGCATCTATACTGTTCAGCAGCAGGACAGCAAACAGTGTGTCCAGCTTTATGGATCAGGTTGGGATTTCAGACATGACCGACCCACATGTGGGACTCCTTAGTACCTTAGTACCCATCATTTAGCAGCAGCTTAATCCTTACTTGAGAATAAAAAGTTAGGCCATCAAAATATTGCCAATAAATACATTTGGATATGTTCACCGTTACCAAATTAATACTTTCTTTTTCTATATATATGTGTGGTACATATACATACAATATACATACACACATATGTGTATATGTATATATGTACACATATAGGTATATGTGTGTGTGTATTTGTACGTGTGTTTCAGAGTGTAATGATTTTAAATGACTGTAGGAACTGCCTCTATCATGTAAGTGCAACCCTTTGAAAGCTGAGTTGAAAAGTAGATGTGGGAACTATGGCAATCTTATCTAGGCCACACTTATTGAATTCCAATGCATTGTGATCAGTATTGAAGGAGAAAAGCAAAATCTTCAGAGCTTCTTATTTTCCAAGAGAAATCTTACGTGTGGATGTGAAATATCCCTACTTAAAAGCTGAAAAATGTACAGTCCAAACCCACACTTCTGTAGAAAAGGTAGAAATAATCAGCATGTCTCTAGGTTTTATTGTAGAAGGATATGAAGCTTAAAACCACTTGAATTATATCCTAGGCTAGAAGTTATAACTATGTGATTTTTAAATTTTTATTTTATTTTTTTCCAAAATGAAAATTGCTTTTCATTGTAAAAAAATTGTTCTTATTCTTTTTGTATTTGTTTCTGGATGGTAGTTTTAACTGATGTTGAGCCATAAACCTCTGTGTTAAATCATTATGAAACACATAGCAATAGAGATATAATTACAAAACAAGAAAAGATTCTTATCTTTTAAGCCTCTAGAATGGCAACATTTTTCAAGTATGATGCAAGGAATGGCATACAAAATGTAATGGAATTGGCTAAAGACACATTTGGAGTTATGGCTGTTCAAGAGGTACATTAATCAAAAATCTTTTTGTTTTCTTTTTCTAGAAAACTCACTAAGATTATGATTATATAAGTTTTTTGTGGTTTACTTTTGTTTGTGTTAGTTGTTTTTATGTCGTGTTTGTTAATGCCCATAATAAGGAGCAAAAAGAAACAATGAGAGAAAGTGTATCAGGAATATAAAGATTTCTGGAAAAATAGGAGAAGGAAGAAAGTAAAGATTCTAGAAAAATAAGCTGGATGGAGCAGGGAAGAGGAAGTGTGGCTGGTGTACAGCATATGAGGAAAAGGCCTTGTGTAAAAAGGGGACTAATCTTTATCGAACCAAAGAGAAGCTCAGGACTTAAATGTTGGGTGCACCGAAAGAGAAATTTGGTTGCTTAGTTGTGGTATCATTTGATATCTCCAAGTGCCCCCTCCTCCTTCTGAACCTGTAGAACATATGGCAGACAGACTCTGGATCCAATAGCACAGGCTCTATCCTTTGAAATAAATGATAGGAATGATATAAATATACTGACGTGAAGGGAGGAGAGGAGAAGAAGAGCAGTATGGGGTACTAAATCCATCAAAGAGCTGTGTAGACATGTTAGAGATTGGATACACTACCAGAAAAAAACAAAGAGATTGAAAAAGATTGCATCAGGAAAGGAGGGTTTGAGGTCAGTGTGAGAAAAAACAAGGGATTCTGTTGCCTTTCACCATGTACACAACTTTTGTGCTTACTTGATTTTTTAAATATATACTTTTGTGATTTTCATTAAAATATTTTAAGAAATCAGTTCAGTATGTAAAAGGAAAGACGATTGTGGAAGCCACTGAGTAGAGCCCATTTTGGTTAAAATGGGCAGCTGAATAGGAGCGGAGCTGGCAGAATACGCTAGACATTTCATGTGGGTACCCACCTGTTTTAAAATATTTTAAGCATTTTAGTTAGATTGTATATAAGTATTCTAAACAAAATACTAATATGTGTGGCTGGATATTATTTTGTTGTTATTTTTCTTTTCCTCCTGATAATTTGCCATTCAGGCAGCATGTCACTGGTGACAAATAACCGTGTTGTGCTCAGGCATATATGACCGTATGCAAAATTACATGATGAAGATTTGTGTCTGAAGTATGGGAGAAAAGCATGAGAGAACAGTTGACCCAGAAAAGATAAAGGCATAAATATAAAAATGAAGATTAACAATCTACTGCCATCACTACTGCTTAAAAGTTGAAATTGCAAAGGACACCATAGGGGAGGCAAAATCCCAGAAGCAAGGAGGCATAAATCTAGTAAAAGTTGACTTTTTATTTTTTCTTGTCAGCCTTGAAGAATGTAAACTCATGGTCAGAAATCAAGTTGAGTTATAAAAAATAACACTGTATATCTTGTCTACCTGAGTTTACTGACTGTGATTCATGTTCAGTACACCTGCCTAAATTTAAATGGAAAGTAGAGAGAGAGCATGATGGATGCAAACAGGGCAAGAAAGACGGTGGCATATTATTCTAGTAATTAGTGTAATTCTGCCTGTCTCCTGGGATTTTTGTAGTTGTTGTTGAAACATTTGTTTTTTTAACAACTTCCTTTTAAATGTGCTGTTTGGGAGTTTAGGTATCCCCTGAAAGTACTTTTGCAGGCTTTCTTTCTCATATGAGAAACTGATTGTGATTCAAGGGTCCTGGCTATGATGTAACATGTGGGTAAATTCTAGGGATTGAGACTGTGACCCTTTGACTTTCTACTATTTAAATATTTACGTGATTGCTGAATTTGGGAAAGTGTCAGAAAGATACATTACAGCAGTCAGCTAAGCTAAGTCACTTATGTTATATTAACTATAATTCACTTACACTTAAGTAAATTACCGGGTTTTATTTTATCACACTCACATATAACCTTTAAACAAATTGTAAAACAATGCTACCTTTATAAAATTGATTTGTATTTTAAATGTATTTATATATACTTGAGTATATTTGTTTTAGATATTTTGAGATATTTAATAAATACTATAACAGGGGCACAGATAGATGTTAACTAGTACTGTTTTTACTTAAGAGTTCAAAATTTCCCTTTCCTATTGAAAGCATCTAAGACTCTGTTATAGACAGAAGGTTAAGTGTACTCACATATAAATGAAGCAGAATGACAAAAGGGAGAAGTATAGATACTCTCAGTTGAGACCCAAGCTTAACAGATAAAACACTGAGACAATAGAATTGCCCATGCGTTTTCTGGTACCAAAGGTAGGTAGACCGCCATATTGGATTATTTATTTGTTGCTTTTAGACAATAAGACACATATGATAAATTCTGAAGACTTAATGTAAGTAACAAAATATTTTATAGGTTCTCATTCTAAAGGTGCAAATGCATATGTAGGATATAAAAATGTAATTTATTGACTTTAAAAATTCATTATTAAAATGCCATTTTCCTGCTTTACAATATGTATCTTATTCTCAGCAATCTTAGAAAATATAGTAAATGCATTAAAATGAGTATATGTATTTATTTAAATCAAGGAGAATTAAGTGATCACCTTCAGAGACAGTATGCAGAGAAAAAATAAAGTGGTTTACCTCTTAACCCTAATGAAACCAAGATGGATCATCAAATGTATTAGGCAAGTCTTAAGGATTTTTTGTTTATTTGTTTGTTTTCTCACAAAAGCCACAATAGAGGACAGTGACAGTTAAGAAGATGGGAGATTTTAAGTGTATGTGTTTGATAAATGGAGGTCATTAATGATTGTGAAAATACAGTGTTATTTTCCCAGTGATTGAGATTGAATCCAGATTCAAATAGATAGAAAGGATTTGGAGACTGTCATTTTGGTAATATGGAGAAACTAATCTAATGGTACATATCAGTTATACCTCAATTAAAAAAATAATAAGCTTGAAGAAAGGTAGAGACTTCATTTATCATTAGGAATTAAAAATAAAGGGAAAATTGAAAGGCAGAGTGATTTACCATTGTGAAAATCATAGTTGTCCTAGAGGCTAGGCAGTGTATCTAAGCAATTTTGATTTTAATGAATACTAGAGACAGGGTTCATTACCTTGATCTATTGAAAGAGAAGGGTTGGAACAAAAATCCCAGAAAAAAAACTAGGACACTGAATATAAAGAAAGAACAAAAATAATCCATCATTAAAAAAAACAACGGCAAAAACTTGCATAGAAACTTGTCTTAGCTCATTCTCTAGGTGGAAAAACAGTTTTCTGCAAAGATTTTTAAGAGCTGGCCTGCCCTCACACAAGATTGTGTTCAAATATATATTAATGCATTACCAGCGGAAACATAGTGGCCAATGAGTTCTGAATCACCTTTCTTTTCCTGGAAACAATCCAACACAATAAAGAAACCATATATTTTTTTTCTTAGAAAAACCAAGAGTCTGAGGAGACATCAAATTACAATTTATATTTATGTTACAATGTAAGTATTCCCCAAAGCAATTCAGATAATCAACGTCTGCATTAAGTCCCACAAGATCTTGCAATAACGGGAAGAAAAGCATGGCCATACACAGGAATCTAATGATGTTGGATCTTTGAATGTATTTTCTCTATGAGGAAAGCACTCCGAATGGAAATTGCTATGGTTAGGGCTATGATTACATAATGTATGAAAACTGTAGAATCTGAAGAGAGCAAGTAAAAAAGTGCTTAGGGGAGTCCAGAGGAGAAAAAAGAAAAACACCAGCAAATAATACACCACGTAGGAGAAAATATATTTGTTACTTTAGAAGGCGAGGGCATTGCCACTTGGCACTGCCTTTTGAAGAAACTGCAGATGCTCAAAGCTGGCAATACAACACTTTGTAAATCTGGAAAATTCTAAAGGCATAAGTAGTATGGCCTTTCAGATAAGCCAAATACTAGTGAAAGAATATGTCAGTGTGACAACAGAGGGACAGACTCTGACATGTTAAAAATGGAGCTTGACATGAAGGTTCATCTGGCCCATTATCCCCTCAACAGGAAACTCTTGTGAATAGCTGTGGTCTAGAAAAATCCAATTCTTTCAAATATGTATAGGAGAAAGAAATGGCATAATATTTATATGAAGACACAAGAGAGTGGAAAGGGAAATAATTTGTGTGAGAGAATGAGAAAGCTAGAGAGATAGCTACATTCTTAACCAGCCATTTTTAGAGATCATTAAAGATTTTCCTTGAAGAAGATTCATGTCATGTTGAAAAGGTGCAGTATCTCTCCAAGAAAACTGATTCTAAACAGTAAAACATCAAGAAATATTCTAGTAACAATATTATGGGACTTTAAAGGAGAGACTTCTCTTCCAATTTTTAAAGTAGTGCACTAATTTCATATTTTTCTGTGCTAAAATAAGTTGTCTTTAAGAGGATGAGATATTTGATAAAGGATCAAAACGGATAATGGAGCTATAAATTCTTGATAAAGTGAAAGAGAATTCAGCTTGCTTGAAGGGACTGATCACTGAAAAGATGCAGAAATACTAAGGAAGAAAGAAAAAAAAGATGACATTAGTATGTTAATAGACTTAGCCTTAAGAAGATTGAAGTGTTTCTATCTGATAGTTTCTATTTTCATGGTGAAATATGAGGTAATTATCAGCTCACATTGTGTACTTGAACATGATAAGGATTGAAGGATGTTTGAAGAATGAGGAAAAAAGGTGAAAATGTCATTATACAGTGTCAGCCTGAAACATTAAGAGCCACAGTGAGAGGCAGATGAGTATGAATTTGGGATTAAAGAATTGCAGTTTGGGGAGCACAGATTCTGATAGCAACCAGAAAATTGTCCCACTTGTGTGGAAAGCAAAGGGTTTGAATGAGAAGGAGGAAAAAAGGTAAGGAGATAAAGAAGACAAAAAGGCCAATTGTTAATTGATGCTACAAACAAAACTATTCTTGGTATGCATTAGTTATTCTGTCTTCATAAAGTTCATATCAACAGTTTTATGGTCTGAATGCCAGTTGTTCTACTGACTTTTATGAGCAACTGCTTGCAAAACAATTGCTGCTTCTGGCCCAGTTCAAGAGTTTATTAGTTAGAGTGGAAAATGGAGCTTCAAAATGGAGTCTTTCATGTCGAGAAATTCTATACAATAGAAAAGGGCTATAAACTTAATAATGATATTTAATAGCATGAAATAAGGATATGAAATAGTATGAGAAAAATCTCAAAATATCGTTTCATATAGAAGTTATAGTTGTCATAAAAATCATAAGTACTACATAAATTAAAATTGATGATATCTCACACTCCCAAACCCACTTCCCATTTTATTCAAATGGCAAATGCTGATGGTTTGAAGGTGTAGTCTTTTCAATATTTTTCTATGAGTACATTGAGATATAGGTATATATTAATATACATTAGTTACTGTATATTTATATCTATCTACCTAATTTCTTTTTCTCTACTGGTATCTTCTTACTTGGTATCCCTTTCTTTTTCAGTACGTAAGACCTATTTCAATCTTATAATGGTTCTATGGTGTCTATAAGACAAATACATTATGCTTTACCTATGTACTTTACTGCCAGATTCACTACTACAAAAAGTGGTATTAGAAACAGTTTACATGATATTTATAAGCACTGGTGAAAGTAGAATTGAACTAATGTCATTTTCTGAAATCTGTTACTTTTCAGTTTTTTATGTGGTGTTTATCAGGGCATGCTTCCGTGTATGTATAAAATTATATTTTATAGTATTTCTTGTGAAATAATTTTTGCTTGATTATGTGTGCAGTGTACCTTATTTTTTCTCTTAGCATATTTACTACTTACTGCAAATACTTACTAATGTGGTTTAAATGAAACTTTCTTCTCAAAATCTTCTAAAAAGTGTACATATGGAAGTGTCGATAGAGCCTAAGACTATATCTTGACTCCCAAGACACCTTTCAATAGTGAGTTATCAAGGTATGTCTATAGGATTATTTGGAAATGTGTGCACCTACATTCTGAAAAGCAGAGCTGTCAAATATATTAACATAGATAGCACATACACACGTGTATAAATAATGTATAAGATTTGGCTTATGCTGTTGTGTATATAATTAATTACATGAAACACAGAAGTGAACACTATGAATATTTGTGTGCACATGAAGTGTTTCTGATGAGATACAAAAGAAACTGAGGAGTTATTGCTGTCATGATGGAACCAGTATAGAATAAAGGATTATTTTTACTTTTCATCAACCACTTTTTTGAACATTTTAATTTTAAAGTAATACATGTATGTATTATGTCAATAATAATTAAACAATTATATGGGCCACCTGAGTGTCTCAGTTGCTTAAGGTGCCATCTCTTGGCTTTGGCTCAGGTCATGATCTCATGGCTTCGTGGGTTCAAGCCCCACATCAGGCTCTGCACTGAGAGCGTGGAACCTGCTTGTGATTCTCCCTCTCTTCCTCTCTCTCTGCCCCTACTCCGCTTGTACTGCCTCTCTCTCAAAATAGATTTAAAAACTTTTTAAAATAATTAAACAATTATAAAATACATTTAAAAAGTAAAATTATGTGAGGAGCACCTGGGTGGCTCAGTTGGTAGGGCATCTGACTTGAGCTCAGGTCATGATCTCACGGTTCATGGGTTCCAGTCCGGCATCGGGCTCTGTGCTGACCGCTCAGAGCCTGGAGCTTGTTTTGGATTCTTTTTCTCTTCTCTGCCCCTCCCCCACTGGTGCTGGCTCCGTCTCTCAAAAATGCGTAAACATTAGAAAAAGTTTTTAAAAAGTATTAATTATATGGATAATTTCTTCATTTCAAGGATGTTAAATAAGTTCTGTAATATTCTATGCCTGTTTTTATTTAAATATATGGCTGAATTAAAATATTATCAATAAAGAGAACTAGTAATTTTCAAGTTCTGAATAATGTTAGATACTGTGCTAAGCACTTATTATATGTTAAAATATTTAATCCTCATATTCTGTCGTCAATTTATCAAAGTGATGTTATTATCTCACTTTTTAAGAGAACACAATTAAAAGACCAAAAAATTTATAAAAACTTGAGTAGGTTTAGTTTACATAAGAGACAGTGTTTGAATTCTGCTCTCCCTGCTTACAAATCGTAATGCAGGTAATATGTTTAGATAATACTGAAAATATGGAAATTAGGTATTAGGATAAATGCTTAAAATAAGAGAGAACATATGTAAGAGCAATTATATGTAAATGATAATAGAAGACTACTCGGCAGGAGATAAATCAAGGAGAAGAGAGAAATAACAACAAAGAATAAAAATAGACCAAGTTCATTGCTGGAAGTATTGAGTTTTAAAAAGCAAAAGCAAGAAATCAGCTAGAAGCTGTTTTAGTTCTGTTCTAAAATTCAGAGAAAAGAGAAACTGTCAGAAAAGAGGATGAATACAATAACTGATATTTTAAGAGGTGAAGGATGTGAAATGAGAGATGAAAATACATCAGACAGAAATGAAAGAGAATGTAACTGGAGATGCATTTATTAAAGTCATAAACTTGCAGAGAACAATAAAACTATCAATCATAAGCAAAAATCAGAATTGACTGAGCCATGTAACAAATATGTCAGAGGTCAATTATTGCCAGTATAACCATACAAATTCAAAAAAGTAGGTGATAATTAACATGCAGTATAAAAACAGTGATTAAGCTGTGTGTATAAAATAAACAACAGTCTGAGCATGAGAAGCAACAGTAAAGAAAAACAAGAACACTGTTTCCATTGAGTGTGTGTGTGTGTGTGTGTGTGTGTGATAACTGATATTTGAGTAAATAAAGAAGAGTTTCTATTAAGGGATGGAAAAAACACCATGAATTTCATAAAGAAATATAATTCAGTGACAAGTAAAACAAAAACAAGTATACATAGTATACATATTATTAACAGTATATAAGTATACATATTATTAAACCTGTAAAAATAAGATAGCTAAGATGATATCATATTTCAGAGTGTGAAAGTTTATTTAATATTTTGGATTTCATGAGAAAGAAATTGAAAATTGGTAGGCTTGTAGTTTCTAGTAACTCAGGATGGAATATTGAGATATTCCTTAGAAGTGAGGTGAAAACAGCCATATTACCAGCACAGCTTGATGCAAGTGTGTATGTGATGGGAGATTTTCATGCTTATTTGGAAGTTTTTGCAAAACACTCTCTTTTCTATGTACCAGCGTTTACTAAGCATAAGGAAATTAGGATTTCTAGAAATAAGATTCTGCATAATGGAAGGTTAAATCGCAGATACATCGGGATCCAGTAAAAGAAAGTGAATTTTAAGAATGAGAGAAATAGAAGAAGTAAATTAGAATTATGAAGTAGTAAAATTCTTAATACTATTTTAGTATTAAGAATGATAAATCTAGGGGATGCCTGGATGGCTCAGTCGGTAAAGCATCTGATCTCGGCTAAGGTCATGATCTCATGGTTTGTGAGTTGGAGCCCGCGTCGGGCTCTGCACTGACAGTGAGGAGACTGCTTAGGATTCTTGGACTCCCTCTCTTTCTCTGCCTCTCCCCTGCTTGCATTCTCTCCCCAAAAATAAATAAATAAATAAACATTAAAAAAGGAATGATAGATTGAAGAAGTGGTGGGATCTTTGTATATGAAAGACAAAAATAATAGCTCAATAATTTCACGAAAGATAATCCTGAAAGGAGGGAGGTGCAAGCAGAAAGAGAAATAAATTTGAGAGTGAGAAAACTCTATGCATAGGAAGAGAGAAAATAAATGTATGATATATACATGGATTTTTGAAAACAAGCATAAGGAAGAGAGAGAAAACAGCAAAAAATCTCAAAGCTCAAATAAGCCTTTCCTCGTGAATAATCTATAGAGCCTATATAGATGTAATCCAATCTTGTTTCCACAAAGGAATGAAAACTCAATTATCAAAAATTTGTGTAAATTTTTTTTTCTGAGTTTAAAGTCTTTTATAAAGTGTTGAGGAAAATGAAGCTCAAATGTGAGGTTTGAGAGGTGTGCAAGAGTAGAGCCAGATGTGACTGGTGCTGAGAATATTTTTCTCCAGGACTACACAGATAACCAGATAGATGGATTTTTTAATACTTATTTTTTCTCTTTAAAGCAAATTTCATATTGATGTAGGCATCAAAGAAACACTTTTACCAATTGTAACTGGAGATTGCAATGGATTATCACAAAGTTAACCCATTTATTACCCACTTCTAATTCAAAACTAAAATATTTTCAACACCAGAACATCCATGTCTTCTTGATTCTCATAATAGGTAACATAATTTTGACTTTGAAAACCAAAGGTCACTGTTTTGCATATTTTTAAACTACAATTCCATTATTTTTAGTATGTATCCCTTCATATGACCTCTCTCACTCAATAGTATGTTTGAAGGATTTAACTGTGCTCTTGGATGAAGCAGTAATTCATTCATTTTTATTGTTATATAATATTGTACTTTAAGAACATACTAAAAGTTAAATGTACATTTTATTGTTAATAAAAACTAAGCTATTCTTTTTTGTAGTTACTGTTTCTAATGTGACAAAAAATTTCTAAGACATAGCTTTTGGGGAACACGTTACATATATGTTATAGGTATATTCCAAGGAATTTATCTGTTACATAAGAAGGTATGTATATTTTTCACATATTAGATATTATCAAGTTATTTTTCCTATAAGGACTTTAATAATTTCTTAACCCACCCATTTTGTGAGAGAGAACATAAAGATATAAAATTTATTCATATAGAAGAACACTCAGTATATTGCTGTCAATTTTTCTAAATTAATCTACGGATTTATTGCAATCTAATTAAAATTTCTAGCATACTTTTGCTTTAGTAGAATTTGACAAGCTGGATTTAAAATTTTATAGCAATGTAAAATACTTAAAGAAAATCTTGAAATAGTAAAACAACATCAGAGGTTATTCACTACAATATTTCAAGAATTATTATAAAGTTACATTAATCAAAATAGAGTTGCGTTGACCTATAACTAAAAAAATATTTGTACAGAACAGTGTCGAGAAATACATATATATTTTTAATATATTTAGTATATAATTTGAGTCTATATGTGTATATGTGTGTATGTATATACTCAATTTACCAATATAATAAAATGGGAGAAATGGAAATCTTTCAACATATGGCTTGCAACAGCTAGATCTTCCAGTAGGAGTTAAAAGCTCAATCTCTGCCTCAGACAAAAATAAGTTAATTAATCAAAAAGATTAACATGAAATGGATGATGTATCCAAATGTAAAAGTTAAAACTTTAAAAATTTGAAAGAAACCATAGTATATCATCTATGGTATCATGATTAGGCAAAATTTCTTACAACATAAAGAGTGTAGGGATCATAAAAGAAAAATAGTTAAAGAGGACTTCTTAAAATTTTTGGAATTTCAAATCGCATTTAAAGAAAAAAAAACACATCCTGGAAGACTATATTTGCAACAATTTTTGAGTAAAAAACACCTAAAATGTATAAAAGGCGCTTTAAATTCAGTAATAAAAAGACAACTCAAGTTTTAAAATATCAAAAAATTTCAACAGACATATCACCAAAGACGGGGTGTATTATTACTACATATCCACAACAGTGGTTGAAATTTTAATGAAAAAGAGACAATAGTAAATATGCAAGGTTTGCCCAAATATGGAGCAATTGGCTCTCTCACATGATGTTCATGAGCTTGTGAAATGGTAAAACTACTTTGGAAAATATTTTAGGAATTTTCATAAGTTAAAATTAGTGTATGCTTTGACTCAGGAATTAAATGAGAAAAGAAACCATGCACCCTAAAGGAGACTTCTCTGAGGATGAATGCAGAAGTGTCATTCCTAATAACCAAAGGATCTGAAGCAAAAGAATGTCTTTTCTTAGGTGAATAAATAACTGTAATGCGGTATAATCAGACATACATACACTACTACACAATAGCTATTATGCTCAGCAAAGAATTCAAATACATATATGATTCTATTTGTATAAATTTGAGAGAAGACAAAATCATTCAACTGTACAGTTGAGATTGATTTATTTTATCGTATATGAATTATAAGTCAACTCACATAGAAGGAAGAGGAAAATAGGATATGGTGACTTAAGTAGAAATTTATGAAAATATTAAATGTTGTACTTTGGCAAAGTATTGCAATTTAATTTTTTCTAATTTTATTGAGAAACAATTGGCATACATCACTGTATCACTGTACAAGTTTAAGGCGTGCAGCATGATGCCTTGATTTACATATGTAGTGGAATGATTACTATATGTTTAGCTAACATCCATCTTCTCATAGGTACAGTTAAAAAGAAAAAAAAAAGAAAAACAAAATTCCTTATGGTGAGAACCTTAGGATTCACTGTCTTAACTTTCCTATATATCGCACAACATTAGCTATAGTCATTATGTTATATGTTATATCCCTGATACTTATTTATAACTAGAAGTTTGTACTTTTTAGACCATCTTTCTCCAGTTGCCCCTCCTCCCGTCCTCTACCTCTGGTAACCATAACTTTGATCTCTTTCTATGAGATTTTTCTTTGTTTCATTTTGTTTTTAGATCAGAGATCATACAGCATTTGTCTTTCTTACGACTTATTAAACACAGTATAATGCTTTTAAGATTCATCCATGGACATTGCAAATGGTAGAATTTCCTTTTTTTACGGTTTATTTTTCATTGTGTGTGTGTGTGTGTTTCCACCAGTGGTTTCACACACGTGTTAGAATTTTCTGTTTTAGTTCTATGAAAAATATAGGACTGTTGTGATTTTGATAGGGGTTGCATTAAATCTGTGAATTGTTTTCATTAACATGAACATTTTAAGAATATTTGTTCTCCCAATCCTTGAGCGTGGAATGTGTTTTCATTTGTTTGTGTCTTCTGCAGTTTCTTTTATCAGTGTTTTATAGTTTTAGAGTACATGTCTTTAATCTCTTTGGTTCAGTTTATTCCTAGTAGTTTGTTATTTTTGGTGCAATTGTAAATGAGACTGATTTCTTAATTTCTTTTTCTGCTATTTATTATTAGTGTATATAAATGCAATGGATTTCTGTATATTGATGTTGTATCCTGTGATTTTACTGATATCATTTATCAGTTCTAATGTTTTTTTTGATGAAGTCTTCAGGGTTTTCTATATATAATATCATGTCACCTGCAAATAGTGAAAGTTTTACTTCTTCCTTACCAACTTGGATGTCTTTTATCTCTTTTATTTTTGTTATCACTTTGCTGTAGCTAGGACTTCCAGTACTATGTTAAATAAAATGATGAGAGTGGACATCATTACATTGTTTCTGATTTAGAAGAAAGCTTTCAGTTTTTCACCATTGAGTATATACGTCTGTGAATCTTTCATATTTCCTCCTGTTATTAATTTCTTGTTTCATGCCATTGTGGTCAGAGAAGACACTTGGTGTGACTCAATCTCTTGATTTGCTAAGAATTTGCTTTGTAGTCTTAACACATGATCTATTCTAGGAAATATTCCATATGTACTTGAGAAGAATACTTATTTTGCTGTTATTTGATAGAAAGTTTTGTATATTCCCATTTGGGCTATAGTGTTGTTCAATTCCATGGTTTTGTTATTGATTCTCTGTCTAGGAGATATATCCATTGTTGAGAATGGGATTTTAAAGTCCACAATTATTTTTGTATTACTATTTATTTCTCCTTTTAGCTGTGTAGTTTTTTGCTTTATATATTTAGGTAGTCCAAGGTTGCATAAATACTTAAAATTATTATATCATCTTGATGGTTTAACCTCTGTATTATTATATAATGACCTTCTTTGTGTCTTTTTACCATTTTTAAAGTCTATTTTGTCTGATATAAACATAGCTACCTTTGCTCTTTTGATTACCATTTGCTTGAATTGTTTTTTCTATCTCTTCAGTTTCAGGCTATGTATGTCTTTAAGGCTAAGGTAAATCTCTTATAGGCAGCACGTTGTTGGATCTTGGCTTTTAACCTGTTAAGTTATTCCAAGTCTTTTAACTGGAGAATTTAATCCATTTACATTTAAAGTAACTATTGATAGGTAAGGACTTATTCCTGTCATTTTGATAAATTTTTTCTTTTTGTTTGTAGGTATGTTATTTCTAGTTTCTTAATCCTAATGTCTTTATTGTATGTGTGCTGATGTCTTTTGGTATCCATATTCTTTGACTTCTTCATCATATTCTTTTGTGTAATTACTACAGGATTTTCCCTTATGGTTACCATAAGACATGCATAAAATATCTCAAACTTATAGCACCTATTTTAAACTGATAACAATTTAACTTCAGTAGAATTTGTAATCTTAGACTACTACTTCTCCTCCCTTTCACATTTTGGTTTATTGCTATTACAATTTACATATTTTTATATTGCATAACTAGTACTAGATTATTGTAGTTATGGTTATTTTCTGCATCTTTAAAGTTTCAAACTAGAGTTGTAAGTGAATTATGAACGGCTGTTACCATATTGCAGAGTATAACTATGACTATGTATTTACCATTACCAGTGAGATCTACATTGCCTTTTTTTTTTTAGTTTTTATTTTAATCACCTGGTACTCATTAGTACAAGTGCACTCCTTAGTCCCCATCACCTTTTGTAACCAACTTCCTACCCACCTTTATGGTAACCATAACTTTTTTCTCTATAGTTAAGAGTATGTTTCTTGGTTTTTCTCTTTCCCTTTGCTCATTTGTTTTGTTTCCTAAATTCCACATATGAGTGAAATCCTATGGTATTTATCTGTCTCTGACTGACTCATTTCACTAAACATTATACGTTGTAGCTCCATTCATGTTGTTGCAAATGACAGGATTTCATTTTTTATGACTTAATAATATTCCATGGTGTATAGAGAGGGACTTCTTTTTAAAAAAAATTTTTAATGTTTATTTATTTTTGAGAGACAGGGATAGAGCATTGGGGGGAGGGGCAGAGAGAGAGAATCTGAAGCAGGCTCCAGGCACCGAGCTGTCAGCACAGCTGACAGCCCCACATTGGGCTCAAACTCATGAACCACGAGATCGTAACCTGAGCCAAAGTCAGACACTTAACTCACTGAGTCACCCAAGTGCCCTTAGAGACTTCTTTATACATTCAATTAATGGACACATGGGCTCCTTCCATATCTTGGCTATTAGAAATAATGCTTCCAAAAACATAAGGGTGAATGTATTCTTTTGAATTAGTTTTTTTTTTTTATTCTTTGGGTAAATATCCAGTAGTGCAAATTCTGAATCATAAAGTAGTTCTATTTTTAATTTTTTGAAGAAACTCCATATTGTTTTCTAGGGTGCCTGCACCAATTTGCATTCCCACCAACACATACTACCTTTTTTATGTTTTTATGATGTTAATTAGTGTTCTTTTACTTCTACTCAAAGAGCTCCTTTTGACATTTTTTGTAAAAGAGGGATGGTAGCAATGAACTACTTCAGCTGTTGTTCAGGGAAGTCCTTGTCCCTCCTTTGTTTCTGAAGGACAGTTTCACCAGGTTATAGTTGCCAATTACTTTCTTTCAATATTTTGAATATGTCATCCCATTCTCTGTTGACCTGAAAAATTTCTGCTCAGAAATTCACTCATAATCTAATGGAATTCCCTTGTATGAAACATCTGTTTCCTTGCTGCTCTTAAAATTCTTCCTTTGTCTTCAATTTTTGATAGTTTAATTATAATGTGTTAATGTGGGTTTTGTGTTTGACCTTTTTGGGAGTTCTTGAGTTTCATGAATTTGGGTGTCCATTTCATTTCTTAGGTTTGGGAAGTTTTAGGCATTATTTCTTTAAATATGCTTTCTCTACGTTTCTCTTTCTCTTTTCCTTCTGGAATTGTTATAATGCAGATATTGTTTTTTTTTTTTCATTGCATTCCATAATTCCTGTAGGCATTTTTCACTCTTTTTCATTCTGTTTTCTTTTGCTCTTTTAGTTATTTTCCAGTGTTCTGTTCTCCAGGTTGCGACAATCTTTTCCATGGCTGAGTTTACTTTTGAAACTTTTTATTGAAATCTTTAGTTCAGTTGTATTTTTCAACTCTAGAATTTCCTTTGTTTTCTTAAAAATTTTTTAACATTTCATTTTGTTTTTTGAGAGATAGAGAGAGACAGAGGATGAGAAGAAGAGGGGAAGAGACAGAATGAGACACAGAATCTAAAGCAGGCTCCAGGCTCTGAACTCTTATCACAGAGCCTGATGTGGGGTTTGGATCCATGAATGTGAGATCATGACCTGAGCTGAAGTTGGATGCTCAACCATCTGAGCCTCCCAGGTGCCCCTGTTTCTTTGTTTTCTGATGGTTGCTATTTCCATGTTGAACTTCTTATTTTGTTAATACCTTGCTTTCCTATTTTCATTTAGTTATTTTTCTTCATTTTTTTGTAGTTAACTACATGTCCTTAAGAAAATTCTGATTGTTCGTCTGAAAGTTCATAGAGCTGTATTTCTTTAGGGACAGTTATTGGAACTTTATTAGTTTTCTTTTGTGTTATACTTACCTGATTGTTCATGATCCTTAATTTCTTATATTGGTATCTGCTCATTTGAGCAATTGGGCGCCTCTTCCAAACATTACATTTTTGCTTTGGTAGAGACAGTTCTTCACCAGTTAGCTCAGTTTGGGTTTCAGGTGTATCTGCTGGCAATGTCCTTGGGCAGGTGGCACCTGCTACGATGGTCTATTTTGGAGCAAGTCAATTGTTCAAGCTCTAAGGAAGGGAGTGGGAGAGTATCCCTCTGATGAGAACAGTTAGGTAGTATTTATGGCTTGGTTCCCTAGCCAAATGTGGCTGTAGGTTATGCTTCACATTTGCCTGGATTCTCTGATCAGGCTTAATATGTGGTCACGTCTGGGTACTATATGCAGTAGTAGCTGGGACTATGAATTAGCTTCCCTGGTAGAGCAGCATGATAAGACCCAGGGCCTGTATAACTCACTGTTTGTGGGTCCAATTTAGGCTCGAGTGTGTACTGAATTCCCTTGGTCAGGTGAGACCACCAGTTTTGTTTGCATATGGGGGAAGACATGGCCTGTGCTCTCTGTTTAAGTGCCACTGTGCTTAGCGTTGTTGAATAGATTATGCAGCTTCCTGTGTCCCCTGGTTAGGTCTCCTGGTCAGACAGACTGAAGACTGTATTCAGTGATGAGCAGGCCTGCAAATTAGATTCCCTGCTCTAATGCAGAAGGAAGCAACTCTAAAGCTGGTAACATTCTTTGTTGCCTTATCTTAAGCTGGCCCATACCCAAAGTTCCCTGACCATAAAGGGCCACTGACTTTGCTCTGCAAACTATCAGTTCTTCTTGCCTGCCTCCCAGCTCAAGTGCTGTCAGGGGGGCTCATATCTTCCAGCAGTTGTCACCAGCCCTTCTGGTAAAATGGTGCATGAAGATGTTCTCCAGAGTGGGCGGGGGTGCCATTTCTCTCCTTGCTTTTGGCAGGAGCAGGAGAAGCCGTTCCAGTGTACTCTCAATTTTCTAAATAAACCCTCTAGCTCAGATAGGCCAGGAATTACCCTTAGCTTTGGCTATAAATAAATCTTCCTGCCTGTGCATAGCACACGACTGTTACAGGCCCAGTACTAGCTTTGCTTTGGAGCAAAGTCATTTCTGCCCACCTGCCTCTCAGCTCAAGTGCTACCGGGCTGAACTGCTTCTAGTTGTTGCCAGCATTTCTGGTCAGACGGGACTGGAAGACACTTTCCACAGTGGGTAGGGTTGTGATTCAACTCCTCACCTGGGCTTGGTCAAACCTAGTTTTAGGGCTGGGCTGGCAAAACTCCTTGTCTTAGGATTGGAATTGGGCAGCTTTGTATCCCACATTGTTCCCTGGTGAGAGTGTGCCTCTGACTTGGTTCTACAGATGAGTAAACTGCTTGGGTCCTGCAAGTATAAACTTGGTCTGCCAAGATCCACATGCTGGTTGTTGCAAGTTCCTCCCCACTTACCGATCACAGTCAGATTCTCAGAGGTTGGGCAGACTCCCTTACAATCCACATGGTGTGAGATAATACAAAGTGACATACAACACTGTGTGGTACTGGGTTGTCCCCTCTGGTTTCTCTTTTACCCCTGGAGGAACTGGAGACTCAGGAGAGACCCCGTACATGGCACTGCACTGGCCTAGGGGAGGGAAATGTGTCAATGTGTAGTTTATCCTCTAACCTTTCTAACATAGTGTATTCTGGTCTTTGTGGTGTAGGAGGCACTTCAGCCTTATCTGCACGTTCTAGGATGTTTTCAGTGATCTCTTGTTCTTAACTAATTGTTAGTTGTTCTTTTTATGAGGAGGAGTGCAGTCAAGAACAACCTGTGTCACCATCTTGGCGACAATGTCATTAAAATTTACATTTTCAAAACTTATTATCACTATCCTCTTAACTAAACTAGTTAAGTTAATCATTACACTGGACAATTTGCAGTTTACAATATTTTTTGAAAACAATTTTTGAGAATAAATTGTACTTGGTGTGCCTTTTGTCACTAGGATGAATAATGGAAGAAGGGAGATTAGGACAAAATCAAGTAGTATTCTTTCTCATGTGTCTGATATTATTTGTGAACAAATAAAGCATCTAGAGGTCCTCAGAATACTTTGGGTAACTTTGATGTTTAGGATCACTAGTGCTTCCCAAGTTCTTCCTTTGAGGTCATAACAATCATGTCATAAAACTACGATTGAATACTTAAATGTTTTTCTAACCTCTTTAAAGGATTTTGATTTAGGGCGCCTGGGTGGTTCAGTCAGTTAAACATCCAACTCTTGATTTCAGCTTAGGTCATGATCTCAGGGTCATGAGATCAAGCCCCGTTTTGGACTTTGTGCTGGGTGTGGTGCCTGCTTAAGATTCTGTTTCTCCCCCACTGTCCCTCTCCCTGCTTATGTTCTCTCTCTCTCACTCTCTCCCTTAAATAAATAAATAAATGATAAATACATAAATACATAAATAAATAAATAAAAGGATTTTGCTTTAAGTTGCATGTAGTGATTATTACTAGCAATTATTTTTACCTCTATGTTTAATACCCTATCCTGTCTCTTATCCTGTCTTTTATACCTGTTTTTTCTTTTATGTCTGTCTTCAGTCTCCTAGAATGTTTAATGCTGGGATGGATAATAAGTATTTAGTAGGAGGACAAACTTCTTTCTAAAGTATTATAACATTCAATCAAGATGGGATGATGTGGCTTGAACTATGGTTTGATAGTGAATATAGGGATAGTTTTTGGATGTAAAGATTACTGAACACCGGATGGGTCAGTTGCTCAAAAAGAAATCTTTGACTTATAGAATGCAGAACTGAGTAGATATTGGTAATAGTCAAGAAGAGCAAATTGTTTTTGTTTTTGTTTAATATCAGAAGACTTTTAGGTCAAGAGACTTTTAATGTATTAAATGTGAAATTACCATGAGGCTATGTGAAGTAGGAATTTTATATAGAGTATGGTACTATCAAGTAGAGGAATAAAGATTGAAGTAATCTATGAGAAAAATCATGAAAGCTTGAGAAGATTATACACAATGAAAAAGGAAGAGATCCCCAAGTAAACCTAGAGAAAATCTAGTATTTAGTGACAGAAGAGATGAAAGTACTAAAAGGAGAGTTTATTTTAATTCAAGGAAGTATTTCAAAGAAATTAAAAAAATATACCCATTGACTTGAGTAGTATGAAAAATCATTAATGAGTATATCAAAAGCTGTTATAGTAGAATTTTAGGGACCCTCCAAATGCAGGTCTCAGATGAACTCAAGAAAAGGTATGATTTTGTAGGTTAAATTTTTTAAATTATTAGGACAGTTATGCTATATTTTTATCTTTCTACATCATAAGCAGAAGTGAGAAGGCTATTAATATGTATTTTATTTGCAAGAGTGACTCACTGTTAGCTGCAGACACCACCGTAAAACACACTTACGACATGGCAGCAGCTACAGACTAGTCTCAATGATTTGATTGTGACCATGTCATTCTTAGACATGCTCTTATTCTTCCTGGAAATGTTACTTTTTTTTAAAGTTTATTTTTTTATGAGAGAGAGAGAGAACACAAGGCGGAGAGGCAGAAACATGGAGAGAGAGAGTCCCAAGCAAGCTCTGCATGGGGCTTGATCTCATGATTGTGAAGTCATGAACTAAACCAAAATCAAGAGTCAGACGTTTAACTGACTGAGTGACCCAGGCACCCTTGGAAATGTTAAAGTTGACTCCATGTTTTGCTTTTCACTTTACAACAATAGATATCTTCAAAGAAAAAACCTTTAGGTTTATCATTAAGTTTTAATTCTTTCAAGAGAATTATAATACATTTCCCCATTTTTCTAATTTATTAACTGGGGGATTTGGTAAAGTATTAATTCTCTGAGAAATGCCAGAAATGAATTCTTGCATGAAAACACTAATCAAGTGTAATTTGTGGAAGAATAAATCACTAGAGATGAATACATCAAGGAACTGACAAGCTCAATTATTGGAGGTATCAACCAATGTGATACTAAAGACACTCAAGAAGATAGCAGGATTAAAGGTAGAAGGCAGACTGAGACAGCTATCTATCAGTGGTTCAATGAGTGAAATAATGACCATAACATCTGTAGCTGAAAGCAAAGCACAAGCATAGTACCCAAATTATGTTAGCCTCATGGATCACGTCTTCTTATGTTACTTTTCTTTATTAATACTAACAAAGATGAGGTACTCTCTGGAATGACAGTATTATTCTACATTGTTTGAATGCTCATATTATGTTTTAGGAACTGTGTTATGAACTTCACATAGATTATTTCAATTTGATTCTCAAGGTCAACAAATTCTGAAGTGTAAGTATTTGGAATTATACCCCAGTAGACTGAAGGAGAATGTGTGCATAGTCATTATAGATACTGCTTGAATAAGCATCAGTGGGAAAGTGTGAAATATATTTGAGAAGCCTGGAAAAAAAAATATTCTTTTTCAAATAGAGCCAGTCTTCACTTAATGACTAGGAGTAGAGAGAGAGAAAATTCCCTGACATAATGGACTTGGCAGATGATGGTAAGAAACGGCCATGGAGGCCAGAGTTGGAAGAAAAGAAAGGGTGATAGACTGTGCTCAATAACCTGCAAAGGCATTTGGGAATGATAGAAAGATGAAGAATGGGATCTAGAGGTGCCTGGGTGACTGTCGGTTAAGTGTCTGACTCTTGGTTTTGGCTCAGGTGTGATCTTGTCATTCGTGAGATGGAGCCCTGCATTGGGCTCTCCACTAAGAGCATGGAGCCTGCTTGGGATTCTTTCTCTCCCTCTCTGTCTGCCCCTTCTCTGTGCTTTTTCTCTCTCTCAAAATAAATAAATAAGCATTTTGTTTTAAAAAGAAATACTTTAAAAAAGAAGAATAGAATATAAAGGGCTCTAAAGTTCAAGTGCCAATTATTAAACAAGGATAAATGGAAATTGGATTTAATTTAATATTGACAATTTTTTTAAGGGGATTGGGTGTTGGATCTAATGGCCAGGGATGTCTCACTTGGAGTGAGTACTGAGAAGGAACAAATTTAAGGCTGAAACTTTTGTTTACTTTGCCTGTGATAGGGCCCATCCCAGTAGTTCATTTGTCTGAACCCAGGTAGCTCAGGCTGGTAGTAGCATCTGTTTATGAGAGGTACTAGAAATAATATTTTATAGAATATAAAAGCAGTAGAGTAGCAAATCTAAACACATCTTCACCTGAATAAAAACCACATTACCTGAACATAAGGGAATATTGTATCTGAATATAAAGCCAAAATAAAACAAAAATCAAAATTTGTTATTTTATATATATGTATAGATTTTAATTTTTAAATGTTTATTTATTTTTGAGAGAGAGAGCATGAACAGGGGAGGGGCAGAAAGAGAAGGAGACACAGAATCTGAAGCAGGCTCCAGACTCCGAGCTGTCAGCACAGAGCCCTGATGCAGGGCTCAAACCCATGAATGACAAGATCATGACCTGAGCCGAAGTCAGACACTTAACCAACTGAGCCCACCAGGTGTCCTTGTTATTTTATGTTTTATAGAATTTTTTTCTTAAAGTTTTCTGTCAGTTGTCAAAGAAATACCTACTCAATACTGTTGATGTGTCCAGATTAAGATTAAAGATGAAGACATGATGGTGAACAAAAATAGACACAGTCACAGAGTTTAGGATCTTAAGGCACATTTAATTTAGTATGGGGGCAGGAGACAGCCATTAATCAAACACTCTTACAAACGAATGTATAGTTAAAAACTGACATACATACATATTCAGTGGAGAGGAACATGAGTTTACAGGAGCCCATAACAGCAACAACAAGAAGGATTAGCCTGGGGGAATAATGAAAGCATCCCCGAGAAAACTATGTTTCTAGTGAGATCTGAAGAATTGTGAATTGTTACTTATATACAAGTGGCTGGGGGAGGTGGCGGAACAGTGTGCCAAGTGAAGGGCAGAGATGAGGCAAAGCCCCTGGAATGGGAGGACACACATGACATGTTAGCCATTTGAAAGGGGCGCTTCTAGCTAGGGCATGGGTAGCGTGCTTTTTGAGATGAGAACGGGGAGACTCAACAACGTGGGCTGCAGAGCTTGATATGCCATGTTGAGCATTTTGGTCTCTTTCCCCCAAAGCAATTGGAAACCAGTACAGGCTTTTAGGAAGAAATGACATGGCTACATTTGCATTTTGAAAAGATAACTCTGACTGCCGTCAAGATTGAAGGAGAGCAAAGCTGGATGCCAGGAGACTAATTAGAAGGCTGTTATGCTAGCCCAGGCCAAAGATGATAGTGACTTGGACCTCTGAGTTGGCAGAAGTGATGGAGATAATTGGACAATTTGAGCTCTGTCAATAAGGACTGACATTCTGAACTCCATTAAAACTTTTCCAAATAGTTTCAATAGCACATTGGTATTTTAAAATATTAATAATTTGAGCTTTTCACATAAGTTCATTTTTCTTCCTTATTTAGATAGCATCTCTATCAATCACAATACTAAGATTTAATTGTAGTTGCTTTTATTGACTCAAATTAAAATTACATTATTCTAGTTATGACAACATCAATTTTATTTGTTTCGTGGATGTTTCTTGATTATTAACTTCTTTCGTTCTGTCTTGATACACATGCAAAATTTCCCACTACTCATCCATATGACTCTCATTTGGGTTTGACTGACAGTGTGGCTATTCCATATTAGAAACTAACTATTTCATATAAATGAAATATATTCAGTTTAGTTGATGAAATATTCCTATACTGCTGAAACTGTTCTTCTGAAAGTAACGTTTTGCTGAAATTTTTTGTCATGCCTTTCCTTGTCATCACTTTCTTTTTCATTTTACTGCAACATTTACCACTTCACAGTCCATGCAATTGTGCTTTGGTAAGATAGAGACAGAGTGTGCATTGCTTTGTCTACATTTGAATGGCTACTGCCCCATTTAGTGAGCTGCAAAGGGTTGGCTCATTTAGAAAGCATTTTACCACCCAGACAGAAATGAGCAACAAAGGAACTAAAAGGCCTTTAGAGAATCATTTTGTTTTTAAATTTTTTAAATGTTTTATTTATTTCTGAGAGAGAGAGAGAGAGACAGCGTGAGCAGGGGAGGGTCAGAAAGAGAGGGAGATACAGAATCTGAAGCAGCCTCCAGGCTCTGAGCTAGCTGTCAGCACAGAGACCTACACGGGGCTCAAACCCACAATCCATGAGATCATCACTTGAGCCGAAGTCGGATGCTCAACCGACTGAGCCACCCAGGCGCCCCTGGAGAATAATTTTTAAAATTCCCAAGATACATCTAAGAAATCTTGTAAAATAGGATCCAGGCAATTTTAAGTCAGTTGTAAGTAAAACATTTATGTAAAAGCAATTTTATTTATATTTTAAGTTTATTTATTTATTCTGCGAGAGAGAGAGAGAGGAGGGGGAGAGAGAGAGAGAGAGAGGAGGGGGCAGAGAGAGAGGAGAGAGAAAGAGAGAATCCCAAGCAGGCTCTGCACAGTCCGCATAAAGCCTGAATCAGAGTTCCAACCCACAAACAGCGGTATCATGACCTGAGCCAAAAATCAAGAGTTGGACCCTTAACTGACTGGTTAAACTGGTATTCATGAAAAAGCAAAAGGTGCATGGTCTTGGTACTTGTGTACAAGTCCTGGTTCCCACACCTTTGGTGTGTGAAGTTCTGCAAATCACTTAACATTTGCTTCCATTTCTTCACTGGTAGAATGAATGCAATACCAAAGTCCTTCCTGACAGAGTTATTGAAGAGAATAAAGGAAACCATATACTTGTAAAGCAGTCTTTAAAACTGGGATTCCTTGGGATGCCTGGGTGGCTGGGGCCTCTGGGAGGCTCAGCTGGTTGAGTGTTTCATTCCTGATCGCGACACAGGTCATGATCTCGCTGTTCATAGGTTTCAGCCCTGCCTGCTTGGGATTCTCTCCTTCGCCTTTCTCCATGTGCCTTCCCAGCTCCTGCTTTCTTTCTCTCCTTCTCAAAAGAAGAAGATAAACTTGAAAAAAAAGACCTAGAATTCCTTACTTATGCATTTGGAGGCTTTAAGTTTTTCATAATATTTTATGCAAAATTATGAGTTTTTGTGCATTTTCCCGTACAGAGGATTCATTAAATTGTCAAATTAATCTCTGATCACCCACCATCAAATATGAACTACTCAAAGCAGGGCTAGATGTTGTCATCACTCATGGTTACTGTCACTATGGAGAAGAGCTGGTGAGGCAGCGGGAGCACAAATTTCAGAGCAGTACCCACCCGGAGGTGAGCCTGGACAGGTCACATGTGTACCCCACAGGAGTGGGGTAGCTACTCTCTAGTCCAAGCTTCTTCATTCCTAAAATTAAATTCATAGTTTTCAAATTTTAAAAAATAAATATAGGAATTTACAGTGTTGGAACTCAATATTAGTTCCTTTATATCTCCCCTGGTATTATTTTGATAAGCAATCTGAAAGGTTTGTAATAGTATCAACTTAGAAGTGAAATGTATCAAAATTGGTTGTTTCTCTGAATTCAGGGCAGTATTTTGTACAATTCAGCAATCAACTAGAGAATTTTAAATTATGGGGCTTGTGCTAGAGTTATGTTTAGACCTAAATTGTTATTTAAGCTTATAAAGTTTTTTCCTAATGTCTGAAGAACATTCATACACAGAACCCATTTCCGAAACAAAAGCTCTTTTGTATTTTTTCTTTGTGAACCTCTTATACATTAACTTATAAATTCATTGTTTATAAATTTGTAATTTGAATGAATTTATGAATTTATTCAAACTCTTTGACTGCAATGTTATCTAGTAAATACTTTTATATCTTGAATAATTGAAGCACACCTTTAAAATAAATATGTATAGGGACGTGTGGATGGCTCAGTTGGTTAAGCATCCATTTCTTGATTTCGACTCAGACCCAGTTCTTGCCGGTTGGTAGGATCGAACCCTGCAGGGTCTGTGCTGACAGTGCAGAATCGTCTCACTCCCTCTGTCTCTGCCCCTCTCCACTGCCCTGTCTCTCAAAATAAATAAATAAACATTTAGGGGCACCTGGGTGGCTCAGTCGCTTAAGTGTCCGATTTTGATTCAGGTCATGATCTCGTGGCTTGTAAGACTGAGCCCCACATTGGGCTCTGTGCTGACAGCTAGCTCAGAGCCGGGAACCTGCTTCCGATTCTGTGTCTCCCTCTTGCTCTCTGCCCCTACACTGCTCTCATTCTGCCTCTCTCTCTCTCTCTCTCTCCGAAATAAATAAACATTAAGGAAAACTATTAAAAATAAATAAACATTTAAAAATAAAATACAATAAATGTTTATAGTGACCAAAATGGTATATTGGAGTTTTGGGAGTGCATATCTGATGGGATACTGGCCATAGGAAAATTTAGCAAGATATGCTTATATTTCTGGTGCTTGTTAACGTTAGTAGAACCATGTACTTGGAGAGTTGGCACAAAACTTCAACCTTGTGCTCCAACTTTTCTAATATGTATGGAGGATCGTAATGGACGTATTGGTAAGTACTCGAGAGTTGTAGCTCACCAGATGCCAAGCCCTGTCGGTCTCATGGCTGCATTGATGTACTGCTTAGTATATGCTAGCCCTGGTACTTAGTCCATTCTGCTACCACACCAGAAGGTGGTTTTATCCCCGTGCTGTAGCTAAAGAACACAAATTTCTAGAAGCTTGTGATAAAAGACCACAAAAGGTGTAGAATCTACTTTCAAAGTAAGATCGTTTTAAATTTAAACTGGTGCTGGAGAGAGGGCAAGATGGCGGAGAAGTAAGGAGCTCCGTACTTGCACTCGCGCCCATACATCACACAGAAAAGATCTGAAGCCATTGGAAACCTTACAAAACCTGAGAGATTGGGAGAAAAAAGACGCAGAATCCACTGAGAGAGCCTTCTANTTAAATTTAAACTGGTGCTATTAACTACTATGTGCATATACTAAACCATGGTTCTCTTATTCGCAGTCCACTCCAGTTTCTGTCTACTAGATTTGTATTCTAAACAAATTATACTTAGTTATGTTTTTTTAAATTCTGCTTTGTAGTCATAGATAAGTAGCCACAAGCCAAATACGTAAAGATGATAGTAGCCATGGGTAATTGAAGACTTATTTAGAGTTTTGTTTTGCTATTCCCTTGTATTGAGAAAATGTGGCAAAAGTAATGGTTATGTTTTTTTTTTTTTCAAGTAGATCAAAGGGCCAAATGGGAAATAGCTTGAGTTCCATAGTGTTTATGTATCATTTTTTAAACCTAATCCTTCCTTTTATTCACAAGGATTCTCCCACATGAATAAGATAATTTCATTTTTGGTCGAACATTTAACAGTCTGTTTAGCTATGTTTAAATCCTGTTGGATTTGCTTTTATTAATTAATCATTCTATGCTTTATTCCTTCAGCATCAGATGAGCCTCTGTCACTTATATATTTAAATTTATCCCCTCAAAAACATTCATTTTTACTGAATAAATTTAATTATGAAATCTATTTGTATTGAATATATTAAATTATGATTTGTAAGCTCATATAGAGGAAGTCATCTTTTATTCCAACAGTTAATATGAATGACTGCATGTTCCTTAAATTAAAAGCATACTGATGAATAAATCGAACCAGCTCTAAGCCAAGTGCATTCCCATGCCGTCTGCCTATAACACATTTTCTCTTGTCATTTAAGTGTATAAGGACGTTGCTCCAGGAAATGCTTGCACCCTCCTTCCCTCCCTCCAACCCCTCGAATATAGTCTCCTTTCACTATTGTATCCATGTACCCACACCCAGTTATATGTCACTTGAAAACAAACACTATCATTTATTTTTTAATGCAGAGATCAACATATGTATTATCAATATTTGCTATTTCCAAGTGTCCTCAGAATTTTCTCTTGAAACTCATCCCAACTGGGTTTATGCCATAACCACTCTACTGAAACACCTCTTATCGACATCTTCGATGGCTGCTACATGGCTATACCTATTGAGCAAGTGGTTGACCCATTAGTAGTAATTGAAATGGATGATGTCCCCCTATTGAAACATATTTTTTTCCTCTGTTATTTCAATTCTGTCCCTTTCTGCTTCTCCTCTGCCAATTGCTTTTCATGTTTCTTAGCTGTACATGCTGGAGAGTCTCTGGGCATGGGTCTCAAATTCCTTTTTTTTTTTTTTTTGCCCCTATTTAAACCCCCATTACTATCATTTAATGTGAAAATTTATATCAACCATGTGTCTGTGTCTTCATAATCTCAATCTCTATGATTACCTGTGTGAACCACAACCAGCTGCCTAAGTAACATCTCCGTACAGATATTTAAGAGTTGTTGCAAACTTAACATAGCACAAATGGAATTTGGTATTTTGGTTTCTCAGGCCACACTTGGAGTTATCCTTTTTTTTTTTTTTATGTTTTTTTTTTTTTTTTTTTCTAGGAGAGAGAGACAGTGTG